>NW_017732153.1:625175-641084 GCF_001890085.2 Hipposideros armiger
GCTGTTATGCGATTTTGCTGTTATGCGATTTTACCACACTCGCAAAATCGCACACAGCCGACCATATAACAAACTCTGTATTTTGAGTGGAAATGTTAGGGGGTCGTCTTATAAGCCGAGTCGTCTTATACGCCGGCAAATACGGTAATTGGAATTGTGAATCTCAACATGACTAATTAACAACCAGCTAAAGCAAATTTCCATTTTATCACATTGTAAAGAATTTTTTCTGGTTTATTAAAATCTAATTCATGTTGTTATAATTATTATAACTTCCAAAAGCTAGTTTTAAAAAATTATCAGTTTAAGCATGCTGTTTCTTTTCTGAAGTAATTTCTCTGTTTTTAAGTTTATTTGTTAGCCTTTTGTAAATAATTTTGGGTTTCACTGCTGCATGATATGATTTGGGTTTAATCTGGTAACTTATTAATGTATAGGACAAGAAAACAAAACTCAGAATAAATTTAATATGCAAACTGTACTCTTGAAAAGATCTAAAACTCTAAACTGGTTTCCTTTCTCTGGGCTCATTTTTGTTCAGATTAGACGAATAGACCAACCTGTGGCTTTCCTGCAAGAAGTCTATAGAAATTCTGTGAAAAATCTTTCACCAACGGATATAATTACATATATAGAAATATTAGCAGAATCATCACCATTATTGGGTTATACGAATAGCACTAGCTCAGACAAGGACACCCTTGCTAATTCAACTCTTGCTGTAAGTATGCTGAACTTTAACTCAGTTCATTGAGCTTTAAAATTTTCCTTACATCTGTGATTAATGTAAGATTCCAACAATTTTAAAAGATATTTCTTTTTTCAACAGGAATTTGTAAAAACTGTGAATAATTTTGTTCAAAAGGAAACATTTATATCTTGGGACAAGTTACCTACGAATCGTAGAAGAACTCATCTTACAAAACTGATGCATGCTGCCGAACAAGCTACCTTAAATATATCTCAGAACTTCCAAAAGACCACTCAGTTTTATACTAATTCAAGTGATGTAGGTAAGAAGCCAAGGTCAATAGTGTTTTTCAAACAAGCCATCCTCAAAAGGGAAGGAAAGCATTTAAAATACTGTTAATGAAATTGGCAATTGTTTTATCAATGTACAAATGAATGGTGATGCATATTACAAGAGCAATATGAATGAAAGATGAGTAAAAATGATGAATACATAGCATTGCTTCATTCATACAATCTCCACCTTTACCTATTCCTGAATTGTTTAGCACTTAAATGCTCAAAGTGCATTACTCCTTTGCCATTTTGAGTTATCTCATGATTTGTTAGGATCTACCTTGACCAGTGATAGTGACAGACAGATTTTTATGGATGTAGTATATTTAAATTTCTCTTTAGGAATCCTTTGCCTTTTGATAATATAAAGCAATTTATATAGTAAATTAGAATGTTTCCTGCTTTATGCAATCTCATACTTAAAACATTAGGAATCTTGGATCAAATTGAAGATGCCCATAAAGTTGTTCTGAGAAACAAGGTACATTTTCTGAAATAATCATTGTATCTATCCTTACTATATTTTTTTGGAGGCATCCTGCTAGGCAGCAGTAGATATACAAAGATCAATATCTCATCAGAATTTAGCACTTGACTCAAAATTAATGTAGCAAGCATTGTGACATATATAAAAGCATACGTTTCTATGACGTTCCTGCATGTCAAGGGTGAAAACACCCCAGGTAAGGAAACTAGCCCTCAAGAATTCAATTCGATCCATCTCCAAATAGTAAATTATATAACAGATACCATCCTCTAAGACATTATAGTTCCTACTCTTTGCTTAGGTAACTATGACATATAGCTCCCTTGTGTTCATTCATGTTTTATCTTTTAATTTAATAAAGATAAATATAAACCATGAATGTTATAGTAAAATCAAAATTTTAAACTTGAATTAGATTTTAAGACAGAAATTATAATGTTCAAACATGTTTAGAATATGTTCATTCTACTTGCCATAAATAAGAAGTTGAAATAAAATATTGACGGATGAAATTATCTTCAACTAAATAAAAACATTGATTAAACTAATTGCAGGGAATTTATGATGTTCATGGTTTTGTTTCAGCTCTGAAAGCTTTCTTTTTTGACTCACATCACATGAAACATACACACCCCCATATGAACGTGGACAGAGATTATGTAAAGATATTTCCAAAGAGAAAAGCTGCAGATGATTCAAATGGTAGGCTTTGACAATCTTATATACAATGTCAATGATTTGCAATAAATACTTATTGTATCATATATACATATAACATGTGTGGTTTCTATAGAAAAATATTTGATGTTTATATACAGAATTTCCATATTTGTACTTGAGATTTTTATTCTGATATAAATACCTGGGGAGATATTTTATTTTTTAATTATTTATTTTATTATATATTATATTTATTGGGGTGACATTAGTTAGTAAATTATGTAGGTTTCAAGTGTACATTTCTATAATATGTCATCTATGTATTGGATTTTGAGTTCACCACCCAGAGTCAGTTCTCCTTCCATCACCATATATTTGACCCCCTTTTCCCTCTTCTACCATCCCTCCTCCCCACCCCCATCCCGTACTCTGGTAACCACTAAACCATTATCTGTGTCTTTGAGTTTTGGTTTGTTTTGTATTTTGGTTGCTTTCAGTTTTTATCCCACATATGAGTAAAGCCATATGGCTCTTGACTTTTTCTTTCTGGTTTATTTTACTTAGCATGATAAACTCAAGATCCATCCATGTTGTCCCAAATGGTAGTAGTATTTCATCTTTTCTTATGGCAGAGTAGTATTCCATTGTGTATATATGTACCACATCTTCTTTATCTAGTCATCTATCGAAGGACACTTTGGTTGTTTCTGTGTCTTGACAATGAATAATGTTGCAGTGAACATAGGGGTACATATATTTTTATGGGTACACATTTTCAGATTTTTCAGGTAGATACCCAGAAGAGGGATTGCTGGGTTGTATGGTACTTCTTAATTGTTTGAGGAACCTACATACTGTGTGTGTTCCATTGTGATTGTACCAATTTACATTCCCACCAGCAGCGTATGAGGGTTCCTTTTTCTCCATAGCCTCTCCAATACTTCTTATTACTTATCTTGTTGATAATAACCATTCTAACAGGTGTGAGGTGAATATCTCATTGTGATTTTGATTTACATTTCCCTAATAGCTAGTGATGTTGATTATTGTTTCATATATCTGTTGGCCATTGTGTTCTCGGGAGAAGTGTCTGCTCAGGTCCTCTACCCATTTTTTTAGCTGGATTGTTTTTTCTTGTTGAGGTCTATGAGTTCTTGATATATTTTTGATATTAGTCCCTTATGGGAGGTGTTGTTTGCAAATACCTTCTCCCATTCAGTTGGTTGTTTCTTTGTTTTGTTGATGGTTTCTTTTGCTGTGCAGAAGCTTTTGAGTTTGATATTGTCCCATTCATTTATTTTTGTTTTTACTTTCTTTGCCTTTGAGGTCAAATTCATAAAATCCTCTCTGAACCCAAGGTCCATAAGTTTAGTACCTATGCTTCTTCTATGTAATTTATTGTTTCAGGCCTTATGTTTAGGTCTTTGATCCATTTTGAGTTAATTTTGGTATATAGTGACAGATAGCAGTCTAGTTTCATTCTTTTGCATGTGGCTTTACAATTTTCCTAGCACCATTTATTGAAGAGGCTTTCTGTCACCATATTATTCAACGTAGTATTAGAAGTCCTAGCCAGGGCAATCAGGCAAGAGAAAGAAATAAAAGGCATCCCAACTGGGAATGAAGAAGTTAAATTGTCACTTTCTGCAGATGACATGATTCTTTATATAGAAAACCCTAAAGACTCCACAAAAAAAGTATTAGAAAAAATAAACAAATACAGTAAAATTGCACGATACAAAATCAATGTACAAAAATCCATTGCGTTCCTATATACTAAAAATGAAATTACAGAAAAAAGAAATGAAGAAAAAAAGACATTCCTTTTGCAATTGCAACAAAAGGAATAAAATATCTAGGCATAAACTTAGCAAAAGATGTGAAGGACTTATATACTGAAAGCTAGAAGACATTTTTAAAAGAAATTGAAGAAGATACAAAGACATGGAAAGATATTCTGTGTTTGTGGATTGGAACAATCAACATAAATGGCCAAAATACCCAAAGCGATATACAGGTTTAATGTAATCCTCATCAAAACCCCAATGGCATTTTTTCAATAAATAGAACAAAAAAACATCAGATTTGTATGGAGTCACAAAAGACCCTGAATAGGCAAAGCAACCTAAGAAAAAAGAATGAGGCTGGAAGTATTAGACTTTCTGACTTCAATTTATAATACAAAGCAATAATAATCAAAACAGCATGGTACTGGCAGAAAAACAGACACACAGACCAATGGAAAGAATTGAGAACACAGAAATAAACCCACATATATATGGGCAGACAATTTTTGACAAAGGGAGCAAAAACATACAATGGAGAAATGAAAGTCTCTTCAATACCTGGGGAGAAATTTATCTGACAATATCTATATCTTTCTTGTCTTACCTCCAGCTTCTGTAACTGTCTGATAATGTTAAGATTTTGATGTAAATAAACAAGGAACTATGGGTTTACTACTTGCTTTGTAGCAGTCAATAGACACTATAATTTGCATAGAGTTTTAAACATTTTTTTCTTCAGTAATCCTTCATATTCCCAAATTTGTGATTGTGTGAGGAAGACAAATAGAGATACTGTTCAAAAAGATAGAAAGTTATTGTTTAGGCTTGGACTTTTCTTCCACATGCTATTTCTTATTATTTGTGCAGTACACTTTTCAACTAAACACAGGATTTCTTAAGAAATGGAATCAGACAGAGAATGCTAATTCTAACAGGTAACTTAATAGTTATCTAACGTATTTTCCTCATTTTATGGGTAATGAAACTAGGTCACAAAGAATTTATCAGGTTTGTCTCTAAGCCCATCAGCAGAGAGTACAGTGCCAACACTGGAAGGGAGGTAGTTGACAAAAAAATCAGCCCTGACCAGCTTTTCCTTGTCACCTAACCACAGGCAAGCCAGCAGCTTGTCTTTTTAATTTAACCATTTTTCTGCTGTCTTAATGCAATGCACTTAGAAAAAAATCTCTGCTGATAGTAGAATTATTGGGTTGTTCTTCCCCTATAGTTCAACATATATTACTAGGGAAAACATGCATTATAATATTTTCTTAAGAATGTATGGGTGGTCATAAATACAAATGAAAAATATATGCAATGACACACATATGGTGTTTTATAGACATCATTTCATAAACAGATATGTTGTCTTTATTATTTAAAAACTTGTACATTCATTCTCAGAAGTATGTGTTTTTAAAACAACTTTTATGGCACTAACGTAGGATTTTTATTTAATCCATAGATAGTTCCTCTCCATTTTTTTTTGCCATTTTTTTATTCAAAAGTAAGAAACAGATGGCTTTAAAACAAAGCTAAAATAACTAAGCCATACTGCCATTGAACCCATGGCTCTTCCATATTGCATCATATTCTAATTAACCAAGAATACATATAATATTTAGGAGCAAATCCAAAGAATGTGTTAAACTGTCATATTTTCAAAGATTTGGGAAGTGATTAGAAGTTGAAAATAAAGACACTGAAAATACTTATCATAGTGACAGATGATAAAATTGTCATGGAATTAATATCTCTAAGAGATCCTGTCTGAGTATATGGTAGTTTTGTTGTTCAATGATCATGCATGCAAACTCTGACATTTGAAAGGGACAATAATATCAGCTCTCGAGAAAGCAGAGGGAGAAAATTTGTTTTCCTCAAAGTTGGATCTTAAAAATAAGGGCAATTCTAACAAACTGATCAAACTCGTTCATTGATAATCCCATACATGTGATTATTCACTTATTGACAAAGTCAATTAGTGAAAACATGCATTAGTTCAAAGCTGCATAGTGCCATCAGTAGAAAATAAGTGAGGTTCAAGTGTATTTTTTAATCTTTTTTATAGGCTGAATTTTAGTCCCTATCATTAGTGAATAAACCCCTAATTTACTGAAAGAAAGTATAGATCTTATAAGAGAGCTAAAAGTTAGATCAGGCCCAGAATCATTGAGAAATCCTTGGAATTAAGAGGTTCAAAATGCTGAGAATGGACAAATACTGAGACAATATTCCAAAAGGAGGTCAAAAATGGATTTTGGAGCATGCTATGTGGCATGAATCTCCTTTTCCCTAATCAAAACTTGATCTTAAATATATTCCCTTAGAAAGGCTAGAGTGATTAGAAGATTTTTAAAATCTATCTTATCTTTTTGTTGCTTCGTTGGATTTTGGACTGTCTCCTACTACAACCTCTGAGAAATCACTGTTGCATGAACTGGGTCATAAACTGAACTAGACCCTGTTGACCTAAACATTTTCCAGGTTCTGCTTCAGGCCCTGGTCTGTCCATAGAAAGTCTGGGCTCATTGTAATCTCCTGGAGTCATCATAATTTCACTAGTCCAACCATGTTTTACTAACATTATTTCTTTCTTTGATATAAGCTTTCTAGGCTGCAAGTTTAGGGAAATACTGTATGTAATGTATCTGAATTTCTGCAAGGCCTTTTTAGATTAAGAAAGAACAGGGGTCGGCAAACTGCGGCCCACAAGCCGCATGCGGCTCTTTGCGTATGTACATGTGGCTCTGAAGTAAAATTGAAAATGAAAATAAAACTATCATAGTTTCATTTATAAAAATTTTAAAGGATATTATTCACATAATGGTGATTTCATTTGTTTTATGGCTCTCGAATAATTTTTAAATTGTTGTGAAGGACAGGATTGGCTCTTCCGTCTTAAAAGTTTGCCGACCCCTGAGATAGAAAATATGAACAGCAATGCATTTTGGCTACTTCTAGCTCACATAACCATATCCAAAGAACATTATTTATTAATGCAATATTGTGATTTACAGAGTTTCAGCTTTGTTTAACAGTCCATTGTTTTTGTTATTATCAACATTTATATTTATTATTTTAATTTATGTTTTTTAAATTATTTGCCAGTATCACAAATTTGAGGCAACAAATGAATATGATGGAGTTCTTTCTCAGTTGTCCAAGTATCTAATGCAAACATATAATGTTTCTAGTTAATAAGCATAACAATAATCGTAATAATATAGCATCTCAAAATTTGCAGAAGGCTCTCTAATGTATTATTTCATTGGTACCCACCTTATCCTAACAAATAACTTCAGTAAATATTACTATCATCATTTCATAAGTGAAAAAGCTGAAGTTCAAAGTAGCTGCTTTATCCATAGCTACATAAATAGGAGCAATGATTGAAGTAGAACTGATTCCAAGAGTAAATTCTAAATGCAAAGTGCTAAATTTAGTGTCCATAGTTCTGTACAATAAATAGAGGAGGAATATGACCTAAGTAACAACAGGAATTTTAAAGCTAATAAGTCTAGATATTGAGTCATCCACACTCTTAATATCAGTGATAATGAGCTGCTACAAAAACTAAGGCAACCAAGGCAGTTTGAGATCCATTAATATAAGTGTAGTGTCCAAGCTAAGAAAAAAGTAGTCACATGATAGTCCGTACTGATCAAGTTACATGTCTAGTATTGGGTTATATTCTGATGTACTGCAATTGGGGAGCAGATAAATGACTGCCTTGGAAAATAATAAATTTCCTACCCTGAGACTGCCTAGCTATATGTCAATATTAAACAAAAAACATTTCAGTAGGCATGAGGTTGAACACAGTGGGATCTCACAACCTATTCAATTCTAAACTTTCTTAATACTGTTGAGTCTCTGTTAATTGCCTCCCAATATCTTTCTAACGCATGTATCTACACACACCAAAGCAATAACTCAAAGTTTTTCCTTTTATGTGACTACACGTTACACTTTGATTGTTAGTCAAGACTTGGATGTAAATTTACCTAGGACTATTTTTCTCCTAAATATAGTTTGTACAAAGGTGGTGCTACAGCCCATGATCAGAGAATATGTCTTAATACAGTTTGAAGATGTAGACATGAACTTATTATGACCCAAATTTCAATATCTGGGTATTTGTATGATTCCCTTAGAGTAAAAATTTGTCTGCTCAATTGTTGTTTATTTTAAAAGCTTATACATGTTTGTTTTATAAAAATTTCACCAAATGCACTTATTTGTTTGATAGGCAATGTTGCAGTTGCATTTTTATATTATAAGAGTATTGGTCCCTTGTTTTCATCATCTGACAAATTCTTATTGGACACTCAAAGTTATGATAATTCTGAAGAGGAAGAAAGAGTCATCTCATCAATAATTTCAGTCTCAATTAGCTCGAATCCACCCACATTGTATGAACTTGAAAAAATAACATTTACATTAAGTCACATAAAGGTAAGTTATTTTTCTGGTGATTATTATGATTGTGAAACACTCTGAGAAATAAGCATTTTTTGTGATGTCACTTTAATTATATGTGAATTCTTGAGTTTAAAAATACAAGTTTAAATTAAAATAATAAAGTGGTTAAAACTAATTTTTCTATATAATATTTTTTATGCTTTCAGTGCTCTTTCAACTGTCTAGTAAATACCAAAGAATTTCACATATTTGATTTTCTGAAATTAAGCTATATTTTATTTTTATTTTTTAAGTGTATACATTGTTCATTTTGGAGTCTCTGTACCCTTACGGAATGAGTTTTAAAAATGTATCAGTGTCAAAGAGATAAATGTCACTTGTGTAATGAAGGCAGTGTTTGGTTAGTAATTGCCATTTAAAATAATATTTGTACAGATTCTGGTGCTGATTAAAACAAAATCACAGATAAGTTTATAATATTTCATAAAGAAATTAACTGAGGTAATTTTACTTTTATTATTATTCTAAATCTTCTTTTCAAATTCATATATAATTGAAACCATACAATAAAAGATCATGATTAGAAATAAACAAGTATTTAGTATTTTTATATACCTAAAATGAATGAGGAAACTCAAAAATCATAGATTTCTGCCTTTTTACAGTTTAAGTTTTTGGGGGGCTTTCAGTAGAATTTCAGTCCTAGTACATGATTAAAATACCTCTGATGTTCCATTTGGAGAGCCTTGAAACTGGCCAATTACACTGACATGTTAATGTGGGAGGGATGGGACTAAAAGAACATATATGCTTACCTACAATATTAATGTGTCATGATAAATATAAACATCTAATGTAGAGAGAAACTAAATTCAAGAGAATGCAAGAAAATAGTAGCTCAAACCTCAACATCAGTGAGTATTATGTTGAGAGAGGTAGGTTTGAAATGTATTAAGAATGGAAACTAAACTTTAATATTTTCAGATGCTAAATGCAAATGATATTTCTGACACTAGAAACCAAACACTGTTCTTTTACCTAGTTTGATGATTTTTGTACAGGTTTTATTAGTGAATGTTTTGGCAGCTGAAGAGATTAAGGACAATCCACTTCACCAATCTGTTTGGCACAGCAACCAGACAAAATATACATTTAAACAAAAATTCTCTGCCATGCTTAATGGGAAAACTTTATTGTCCTTAATCTGCCTTGCTGTTCAAATCTTTTTCCAATTCAAAGTGATGACCATTGCAAACTTTCATCACTTTCCTTGGATAACACACATACTTAATCCATGGCTCCCTCTCCCTGAGAATAAAATTTGAATCCTACTTTTTTCTCTGAGAAAATAGGCACTATCTCATATAAAACACCTTCACTTTCCTGATTCCCTAATAATATTTTTGCAACTTCCCCATTAGTATATACTTCTCTATTACCTCAGAGGAATATTAATAGTTGTCATAATAATATTAATAATAGTGATATCAACCAGTACTTTAACAATGCTTATAGGAGACCAGGCCTTGTTCTAAGTTCTTTACTTTAAAAAAAAAAAAAGAAAAAAACCCCAAAACAAAACAAAAAAAAAACTTATTATCACAAGAGCCCTATGAGGTATGTACTATTATTTTCATTTTATAGATAGGAAACTGAGACTCTGTGAGATTAAATAACTTATTCATGATCACTCACAACAAGCTGGTAGAACAAAGTGTTACTCCCAGGAAGGCTTCCTCCAGAATCCAGGCCCTCAGCAGCTATGATACACTCCTGCCCAATGCTGTTGTCTGATTTCCTCGTCCCCCAGCTGACTTGCAAGAAATTACATGCTTCATCCATTATCTCATCTCTCCTGGATCCCTGCACATTAGTTTCAGTGTCTCCACTAACACATAGACTCAAGTTTCTGTCTTTCTACAAAAAAACGGAAAATACTTGCCACTGACCCAGTATCTCCTTCACCCAAAACCCAATAACGCCTCTTATTTTAAGCGTCTAAAAAATAGGTATTATCTATTGACTTCCATCTATGGGAAATTTGAATATAATTTTCCTACACACATCTTCCCCTGTGATACAAAAACTCCCCCAACTATCCATCCTCCTACGCTTACCTCAAAGTTTTGGTTAAATCTGTTTTCAACGTGCGTATTATTATAATTTAGTATGTGCTATTCACTACTGAATCATGAGGCTGAACCATTTTCTTAATGTTAGTAAATTCTTCTAATTTACCTTGCTTAGATTTCTATTTATACATTACTAATTCATACTTAAACTTTCCGATATAACATATATCTCCTCGCAAAATAGTCAGACATGTAAGATAATCTATCAGCTAATGTGATGTCCTGAAGACACCCTTCCTAGGTCTCTGTAAACTTGATCCTATCTGGATGGTTTCCTCTTGGGCCTATGGCACAGCTGTCAGCCTGGACATGCCTTTCACCATCATCCTGGACATGCAACTCACCTCTCTCCTGTGTCAGATTCAATGTTTCCTTGTGCCAAAGTTTCCTCTTTCTTGGTTTATTTCTGTTTTTAAAGCATATTCATCAGTGCCTCTTGAGAAAAGGTGCACAGAAGACCAATGTTTTAAGGCATCTTATCTAACACTTGTTCAATACATTTCATGATATAGAATTATAAATTGTAAATATTTTTTTCTTCAATTTTTTTCTAGACCTTGAGCAAAGCAAGGTTGTCTTCTAGCTTTTAAGGTTAACCTGGAGAAGTTGAATGTAATTAATATTTTATTTAAAATTTGCAGTCTTTTGTGTGTAATCAGTCTCTTTCTCTCAAACTTTTGAGATCCTATCTTTATTCTCAGAATTCTGATCTAAGATGAATGTGGGTGTGGGTCATTCTTCATTACTTCTATTAGACATTATGTGAGTCTGTTTCGTCTGAAAATGCATGGCCTTCAGTTCCAGGGAATTTTCTAACATTATATCTTTGCTAATTTCTTCCTCTCCAGTGTTCCTGTTCTCTTCTCCTGTTAGTCCTATTACTTGGGTTTAGACTTCCCAGCCAAGATGCCAGGTGTTGTTTTTTTATTTTTATTTTCTTTTGTTTTCCATTTTTAAATTTTTTAGTCTGCTAGCATTTTGATTTCAACTGTATACTTAATTCACTGAAAACCTTAATTTTTTTATCCTAATTTCATTTAATGGGTACAGTATTTCTCTCTCTGAGATATATTTCTTTTTTCTTTTTTTCTTTTTTTTTTAATAACTGTTTTCTGCTTCCTCTATTGTGTTGCTCCTGATTTCCTTTGTTTGGCTTATGTGCCTTTGTTCTCTGTCTTTCATGTTACAGCTTGTCCTCTGAGGTCTGATGGTTCATTACTATCCATTCACACCTAATTATGAGGCATTTGAAAGGTGACTGAAAGCTCAGGTGGCAGCTGTGCGCGTCACAAGAAAGTTATCTTCAGGCAGGCTTCTACCCTTTGGAAGATCCTGCACGTCACTACCTAATAGTTGTTTCTCTTGGGCCTATTCGTTTCGCAGAAGGGATCCTTTCATGGTGAGCAGAAATGGGAGCTCAGCGTGTAGACAGATTCTCACTTAACCCCATTTTTTTGAATGACACCTGTACTCTCTGCTGACTCTGGTTTCCCAATTCTAGAGTCCCTCTGGTTCCTCTGGCTTATCTGGTTTCCTGGAAGAGAAGGATTGGGCATTTTCCTGGCTGTTTTGGGGGAACTGGATCTAGAGTTTCAAATTTCCTCACATAGCTTGACCTCTTTAAAAAACTTCTTGTCATCTGTCCAATTTTAGCTCAATCACTGTCTTTCCAGATTCACTCCAATCTAATTCAGTCTTTCACCAGTGCTCCAACTGCTGACCCAGTGCTCCAAGTGTTGGGTTTAGCATATTACCCATTAAATCCACTGTCTGATTGTATTAAAATCATCTGAGTTTCTATCATCCTTAAGGGCAGATACAATACATTTTTAACAGAGAATCTCTGGCTCCTCACACAAAGCCTATCACATATTTGATACTCAACTAATGTTTTCTTAATAAATGGTTGTCTGAAGATTCGTGTTTGATTCTACAATATGTTACTCCACTTAATAATGGTAAGTCTTGAATATATTTTTAGACACCTCTTGGCCTCTTAACACAATACCTACTTCACAGGACCCTTTTGATGGTCAAATCAAACAAAGTAGGTGAGAAAGCACCTGGTTAAACTGTAAATTGTTATGTAATTGTAAATAGTTTTTTTTTATTTCTACAAGACACAAGTATAGGGTGCTCAGTATTCTATGATTAAGTTATTATCAAAACTCTTGGAGTATTAGATATTGTGTGATGATTAGTTAATATAAATATATGGTAAAGAGAACTCTACTATTTATTGAACAACCATCTAGTAGTCTGATCGGCCCCTGTCTAATGTGTTCTTGTCTTCACTATACTTTGTCTCATTCATTGTGCTCCAAATACACTGGTTTCTACATGTTTCTGGAAGACCCTGTTCACTCTCACCACAAACTTTTTCCATTTTCCATTCCAACTGTCTGGAACCTTCTCTGCTCAAGTCTTCAGGGCTCACTCTCTCACTTCACTAAGGCATTTGCTTTGACAGAATCTGGGAAACACCTCCTCAGATCAACCTCCATCCTGCTTTTCCTTCTCTTTTCTCTGGTTTAGTTTTCTTGTTTAATAATTTCTCAGCTCCTCACAAGAATGGAAGTTCAACAATGCAAACACTTTTTTTTTTTCGGTGTTGTATTTTTAGTACCGGGATCAACAACTAATATCTAGTATATACTCAATAAATATTTATTGAATAAAGATGATATGGTAACTACGTGTGTCATGCACTGTTCTAAATGACAGGTACATGATCTCATTTGATAATTTTCACAACTTTTGTGACACAGGGTTGATAAAATATAGTACTGTTGCAATGTAAACTTCACTTCTTCCAAATAACAGCAGCATTCACTTACTAGCATTGATTTTATGCTTCACTTTTTAGACATGGTTTTATTTATATTGATATGCAAAGTGGTATTTTAAATATTACAAAATGATACCATATGTGTAACTTTTTCTTTTTTTTCCATCAGTAAAATGTCTCTTTTTCAGATCACAGATAAACATAGGAGTCAATGTGCATTTTGGGACTACTCGCCTGACAATATGAGTGGCAACTGGTCTTCAGAGGGCTGTGAGCTGACATATTCTAATGAGACCCACACCTCATGCAGCTGTAATCACTTGACACATTTTGCAATTTTGATGTCTTCTAGTACTTCCATTGTAAGGCTATTTTCCACTTCATATTTGTAAATCTATGTATTTTTTTATGTCATTCAAGAAAATAATTTTATATGTTTTCTTTGATTGTAAATAGCATATTTAATTGATAAAACCCCAACGTTATTTTTCTTAGTCTTTGTTTTTCTTACCTGCCTTCTATGACATATCTAGTCTGGATTTTAGATTATTTTTAGTCTACAACCTACCTAGTTTGTAATAGGTAGTAGATTGTATGTTAAGTATCTGTCCATTGACTCTTTGTTTTCAATGCTGCTCTTAAGGACCATTTATACATTTTAGTGTATCATGGACTTTATGGACTTTTGGCTTTGTGATGAAAGTTTATTTTTACCAATGAAAAATTAATTTAAAATATTTTATACCTGATCAATAAGCATTAGTACAATTATAAATACCATGTTTTAATAATGTAGAACCCCACAAGATTTTAAACATGAAAAATCTCTCTAAGGTGAAGAGCTGCATAATATGTATTTCACATCAGTAACATCTTGCTTTTATATTATATAATATCTTATTTCATATCTCTGCATGGTAATCTTTATAGATTACAGGTTTATTTCCACATATACTTAGGCTGTACCAAGTATATAAAGTGGCCAAATAAATCTGCCTAACCACATCAATCATAAAGATGATTTTTTTTCTGAATGTTAAGTAAGCAAAGAAGCCTTTATTCTGTATATGAAAAATAAATATTCATCTAGGTAGAATAAAATCAATCCTTCTCATTTCAAAGTCTCTCAAATGCACTGTTTTGATATTCTATATATTCAGCATTCCTAATACCTTTGTTAATGTGTTTTAGATGAATCACTGCATAGAAATGACTTGTTCTTTCCACTAATAAATCTTCTTTAATTAACCATTTTCACTGCATAATAATGAATTGCCATTCTAATATCATGAAACTGATAATATTGTTAAACCATATATTAATATATATACTATGCATAGAAAAAAATCAGTAATTACAGAACTGTTAAAGTGCCACAGGATTTATATCAGATTTCTCAGAATATTGAGCATTTTCAAAAGTCATCTAAATGCACATTGCAATTTTTACATTTTATGAACATTTTGATTAGTGTTTCACCAAAAAAAGGAAGTTCATTATATATTGTAGTTCCTTTGACAAGTTACTGAGTTATTCTCTTAACAGCTTTATTATTATTTTCCCTTAGGGTATTAAAGATTATAATATTCTTACAAGGATCACTCAACTAGGAATAATTATTTCACTGATTTGCCTGGCCATATGCATTTTTACCTTCTGGTTCTTCAGTGAAATTCAAAGCACCAGGACAACAATTCACAAAAATCTTTGCTGTAACCTTTTCCTTGCTGAACTTGTTTTTCTAGTTGGGATCAATACAAATTCTAATAAGGTATGTAGATCTCCTTTCCTCTCTATTTTTATTTTTTAAATTTGTACTTTTATAAATATATGTATGTCACAGAAACATGAATTATATTTAAGGGTTTAATGGGACAAAAGCACTATATACTTTGTTCTTAAGTCTTTTCTAAGTTTGATATTGTTAATAAATCTAAGCAACCTGCTTATCAATTTACTTAAACACAACATCTCTCATTATGATGAAATATTGGGACAAATGAAAACCTTGCAACAAACTGAAGAAATAACTTTCTTTGTTTTGTTTTTACATGGCCATTAAGCAAAGGCAGAGGGGAGAGAGAGAACTATAGATAAAGTTTATCTTAACATGGGGAATGAACATAACAGCAGCTAGAGTTCATAGGTTGAACTATGATAAATTGGCTCTACTTAGGACTGCACTTTCCTAACTACTGATTTTCCACCATTATTGATTGAGGGCCTTACCAAATTCCATATTGTGTTAGTCTGGGTCCCCCTAGAAGCAGACAATAAAATGGAATTAAATGTGCAATGCATTTATTAGGCAAACTGACGGTGAAAGAAAATGGGGAGAGATTTGGAGAGCCATCAGACCAATCTAAGGGTCTGATTGCAAGTGGAGAGAAGAAAGAAAGGATGAGTGGGTGTAAGCACTTTACACAGCAGTGCAGCTCTAAAGAAAGTTTAGCATGGTTTGTCAAGGAGCCCTTTGAGAAGACTTGAGCCAAAGTCACATGGCAGAGGAATCCTCTGTCTCCCAAGAACAGGAAAGTTGTTTGTTGTCTTTTTTTTAAAGATTTTATTGGGGAATTGGGGGGAGGGGAACAGCGTTGGGGAATT
>NW_017732153.1:642378-803156 GCF_001890085.2 Hipposideros armiger
CTTCCTTCCTTTCTTTCTTTCTTTCTTTCTTTCTTTCTTTCTTTCTTTCTTTCTTTCTTTTATTGGGGAATTGGGGAAGGGGATGTAACTACTTCTTTTTCTGTTATTTCTTATGAGCCTAACTCCAGTTATAGCTGTAAAGTAAATACTAATAGATAATATTTAACTGAAAAATCATCTAAGATTTACCTAGCAATCTTATAAATTAAAGTGATTCTTCAATGGCTATTTGGTAAATTAAATGTTTGACAATCAAGATATTATGTTTTTTTAGTATGATATTAGCAATATTTTTTTTTATTCTGTGGGCATGAATAGAGGAAAGGCATCTCTAAAACAGAAATAACTTAAATCATAACATTTTCATTAAGATATCATTGTTTACATGTAAACCCACAATTTATCTCACATTATGAATGTACAAAAAGTATAACTGGACAAAACCAATAACTTAGTTCTAACACAGGATTGGTGAATATTTTATATTGATAAAGTACAGCTCTTGTAAATCAGCTGGAAGTGGTATATCTTAAAAAATTGACACTTGACAGGAATGTTTTAATATGATTAAGCATGATATAAAGTGGCATAATTTATAGAGAAAGTAAGATTTTATGTTATAATAGTGTTAAAGCAAACATTTCTCAAGTTTTTTTTTTTCTTTCTTTGATTTCTAGCTCTTCTGTTCCATCATTGCTGGCCTGTTGCATTACTTCTTTTTAGCTGCCTTTGCATGGATGTGCATTGAAGGCATCCACCTGTATCTCATTGTGGTGGGAGTCATCTACAACAAGGGATTTTTGCACAAGAATTTTTATATCTTTGGATATCTCAGCCCAGCTGTGGTAGTTGGATTTTCAGCATCATTAGGTTATAGATATTATGGCACCACCAAAGTGTAAGTTAAGATGATCTTAAAGCATTTGAATTTTAATTCTGAATATGCTTTGTATATCACTGAAAATGTTGTTTTGTTCAAGCACATACAAACACATTTATAGATTTTTATCTCTTATTTACTTTTCAGATGTTGGCTGAGCACAGAAAACAACTTTATCTGGAGTTTTATAGGACCAGCATGTCTAATCATTCTTGTACGTATATTTAAAATTGTTGTTAGAATTGAAAAAACTGATAATTAAAGGGTGCTTAAAATTTTCAACAATCAGGTGTTACTCTGAGGGAAAAAATGATTTTGACCACTTTACAGCACATGATTTATTAACATTTAAATCTATTTTATCACTATTGAGAAAAAGTATATATACTTCTTAAATTCAAAGCTATTACAATTCATTGGCCCCTCCTGGGGGAGAATATGTTTCTGCATAACATATAGGAAAAACATTTTTCACTTATCAGTAGTATCTCAGCATAGCTCAATACTGAGAGTATTCCAACCAGCTGATATCTGGCATTTCAGATGTTTTTGTTCTGTAATATTCTATCAATGATCAGTGGTTTTTGAAGATTAGACTGTCATCTTTGTTGTTTTATCATCCTGTGTACTCTGTTATCATGAAAGTGATTTTACACTAAATTGCAACATCTGAGACAGAACCCACTATTTCTCATGAGCAGACAAGTCATATATTGATAGCCCTATTTCAGCTAGGAAGAGGGCCTTTTAATTCTTATTGGAAGTGGTTTCATACCTACAAATTTGGCAGGTATTATATGTTCCATTCTAAGTAAGACATTTTTATATGTCTCAGGAGCATTGATAAGGACTGTAAGTTTTCAAAGCCATTCTGAATATAACAGTCTGTCGATGAATCTGCGAGGTCTGACAAGGTTCTAGAATGGAATGAATTATCAGTGGAGGAGTTGTGACAATATTTTGGACTACTTTTTCCCATATGTTTTGAACATAAGCTAGCTATCTTTTCTTAAAATTATTTTTTCTCTCATTTTTTTCCCATGTGTGCTTTTTTTTTTTTTTATGATTGTGAGGATGCTGCTAAATGGAGAAAGATTTGAAATGCAAAGCAGAGAATTTTCGTCAAGGTTATTTTTTAATGTTGTAGGTGAAATAAAATGCATTCAGAGACTATATTTTATCATTACCTCAGAAAAGTGTTTATAATTTTCACAATGAATCTAGATATCTATATCTATATCTATCTATCTATCTATCTATCTATCTATCTATCTATCTATATATATATATATATATATATATATATAAATCGGCTAGATTTCAGCTAAAATAATTTTAGTTAATTATAATTCCAGAATTTTTCACCTACATAAGAATACAGACTGAGTAGTGTCCCATTTACATATTTTCATATGTTGCCCTGATGTAAGTATTTTGTGTCAACATTTTCTACATATTCTAACTTTACTGAGCCCTTCTCTACAGTGTGGACGATCTCTGACATTGTTTCATGCAAGGGAAAGGTCTATGGATATATGATTCTTAGTTTAGATGAAAAGTAGTGGGCTAGAAATCATACTGAAAACAGGAAAAGTAGGATCCTATTTATCTAAAGCAAGAAATGGAAAATGTTCCCTGAATTTGTTTTTGTTTTTGTTTTTGCTTATGTAAAAGAAAAGGTAAATTTTGATTGTTATATAGCAAAGTCTATGGACTTTAGATGAGCTTATCTAAAAATGAGTCTTGCAGGCTTTCTTAGGAATCTAACTGAACAGTGTCACACTGTCCTAGTCTAGAATTAATGAACCAACTTATCTTTCATAGAGTTTCAGTATGATAATCATTACTTTTAACTAGAGGGTCAGGCTACTGAAGAAATGTATGAGGCTCCTCAGCTTTACTCGAAAACAATTTATCTTTTTGAGTGTCTTTAAAAACTACAGAAATCCCTTAAATAATTACTGAATTGAATAGAAATGAATTCATTTACTCTAGTATTCCTGGCTTTCTGTGCTAATGCTGGCTTACTACTACTATTACTACTACACAGCTGTATGACACAACATTAGAGGTGAAACTTTTCCCATTGTCACAGGGTAGTATCTTGTTCAAAGATGAAGTAAAAGAGATACTGAGCACCAAACATTTGAAAAAGAGTCACCCACAGGTTAGGCCTGACACTTCACACGGGTCTTACAAAGAGACATAGAACCGCCTATAGCCCAGTAAGAGACCTGCTGAGGGGAGGCCCGGGGCCTAGTGGCTCCAAGTTAGGAGTCCTGGGCCCTTGGGAGAGTATAATATTCTCTATGAAAATCTTTTATTTTCCCTACCAGTGAGAAAAAAGGTAAGGATTCTCCTTTCTCCTAAAGACAAGTTGTGGAGGAACACTCAAAGGTTTATAGACAATGGAATCAGAAATATTAAAACCATCATCCTAATGTCACATGGAATGCTAGTGAGACCGAATTTTCATGATGAGCATATTGTTATGAGAGCTTGATGTTCGTCCCTTGATGTTGGGCCAAATGTGAACATAGAGACTAGACCTGTTTTTGATTGGAGTTCCTTGCACACTGAATGCTTACTGGAGTTTCCCTTGACAGGAAGGAAGGAAAGGATTATTATATAGCTTGCCTAGGAATAAAATGATGGGGGTACACTCAAAGAGCCAGTCCATACGCAAAGAAAAGTTAGAGAAGTGGAGAGAAGTTATAGGGCTTCTCTATGACAACCAGAAGGTTGTCAGGTCAAGTGAAGTTATGCACAACTAAGAGAAGGGGTTGAATAGGGAAGAGAGGTAGATAGTGATATGGCTGCCCTTCTCTGAAGAATAGAAGGGGCCAAGATGGAAAGGAAAACATCAAAAATCACGTATACTATCTAAGTAGAGGTCATCACATAAGCCAAGATTACCAGCAATAAGAACCAAACTACATCATAGGGATGTCATGAATCCCCTTCCATCACCAAGAACTGATCAGACCATTCTAGCCCCCAATAGCAGAGGAGCTGGGCTTTGTCAATGGAGGGACAGTGTCCTAGAACCAACCATGCTACCCTACGCTCATCTACACAGCTCTCCTGAATTGAAAATCATTATTATATGTTTGTAGACATTCTGATAGGTAAAGATGCCAAGGCATATAATCAAGTTTATCATTAATTGGATGGTGTGGGCATGATCGGGGAATAGAGAAAATATAAAACGTATTCACAAATCTATTCACAAATCACTCACATTCACAAATCTATGGCCTGCCTTCTTAATTCCTGTGCTGCTAGTCCCTTTGCCTGTAGTCCAAATGCCATAGGCTGGTATATAAAATGCTCAGGTTTCTAGCTGAACCTTGCCTGTTTTCAGCCTTTTTTCACACTAGATATCTCCACAAAACAACTCCTCCAAGAACTTTATCCTCATTTGAATATTTGCTGTCCCTTGGGTATTTTCTTGGTCCTTTGCACTCAATAATCTTACCACCTTGTGCAAAACTCTGCTACCTAAAATCTTATTATTAATTAATACAAACTTGATGAAAACCTTTCCAGGTTTGTAACTAATCTTATGCAGAGTAAGGACTAGATCCTGTAAGTGGTATTTGCTTGTTTTTATGAATGGAGCCCTGGGCATGTCTGGCTTGAGATTATAATGTAAAACGCCTTTAAGACAATATGTAAATAAGAGCTGAATTAGTTCAGTACTGATGGCTTTTTCTACTCTTAGTTATGTTGTTTCAAAGGCATACTCAAGCTTTTAATCTACTCTGATAAGTGTTAATGATTTAGGTATTTGAGCAGCAACATTTCCTGCATTGATCAAATGAAAGTACTTCCTCAGGTGTTGACTCATTAATACTAAGGATCTCTCAGAATTCTGAAGTATGAACTAGTGACCCCATTGATTCTATCTAAGAGTCACTACATTTAGAATGTTAAGATTGTAACTATACATGAAAAGACCTACCCATGCTTTTGAAAGATTGAACTGTATAAGAAAGAGGCTTCTAAATCTTTGTAAAGCAAGCTGCAAACTGGAGATAATTTCCATAATTTCTTTCTTTCTTCAATGTTTTTAATCTTGAATGCCGAATTCTTTCATCTAAAAATGTGTAAGAGATTAGACTCAAGTACACAAATATAAAAAAGAGTTGGAAAATAATTTAACTTTTAAGTAGAAATTGAAGTTTTTCATAGACATGTTCAGTATTGAAGAATAAAGTTTCCTTGATTGAGGCCAATACTAATTAAAGTATGTCCAAATAAGGCATTTTCTTTAAAAAATGCAAGCTTTCATTTTAATTTAAATTACAACTCCTATAATTGAGTGTTTCTATATTGCTACTCATACCCATTTCTTTACAGGTTTGCCCAGAAGTTCACTGTTTTTTGTAGTGGCCTTCTCCAATTTTTCTTTCTGTATCTAAAATCTCTTAATTCTTTTTCACCAGGAAAAATTAATTCCTCACATAATTCTTACAAGATGGATCATTTCTATGGATATTTATCATTATGTGATGTATTTTTATTACATTTGTTGTTTCACAAATTTTTCAAGTTTGAAATTCAAATATTGTAAGACTGTATAAAAAAGTGAACATTTCATCCCATACTCATATTCTCATAGCTACTCCTCTTATTCTATATATTTACTCCTTCCAGACCTTTGCTACACACACACACACACACACACACACATTTACATAAATTTAAGAAAAATGTTGATTAGAAATTTAAATGACCTGAATTATTTATAACTTGCAATATATCATATTCATCCTTTCTTGTTAGAATACAAAATTCTACCATTTTTTTTAATCCTTTCCTATTATGGACATGCTCTAATTTATTTAAGCACTTCCTTATTGATAAACATTTAATTTGTTTCCAATATTTTCTTATTACAAATAATATTGCATAAAGAACCCTTGTTCTAATACAGCTATATATATCCACTATGTATAGTTGTTAGGAATTGCTTCTTTTAAAAGTAGAAATGTACGTACAGGTAGATTTTTAAATTTACAAATTGCCTCCAAAACATTAACTTTAATTGATACTTCTACCAACAATATATGAGACTGTCCTTTTTCTGACATTTTTATCAACACTAGATACTATTATCTACTGTGGTATCTAAGTGACTAAACTGGAATATTTAAACCCACAGGAAGGATTTTGATGGACCAGGGTTTTGCAACAGTGGCACCATTGACATTTGGGCCTCACCTTTGTTGCGGGGGCTGTCCTGTGCATTATAGGGAGTTTGGCAGCATCTCTGGCTTCTACTCACCAGATGCCAACAGCACCACCACCACCACCTATAAATGACAACACAAAATGCCTCCAGACACAACTAAATGTCCCATGGGCAATGATATTCCCAATCCTCTTCATTGGGAATCTGCAGTTTAGACTTGGATATTAAGTTTCTTGTATAGGAGTTCATTTGCAGCTTTCTTTAAATGGCATAAATATTTTTAAAAGAATTAAAATCATGGTTTGGGCAACGTCTTTTAGATGATGCTATTGAAGCTATATTAGAAACACTACACACTGTAAATTTTAAATGTTATAGATAACAACATCAACATTTCACTTACATGTTTTAATTTAAGGGCATTATATTTATTAGATGCATCTTTCAGTGATCTCTGTGGTTCAAGGTACTTTAATATTCTAATCTTTTCTCCATATTATGTATTAATAAGCATTTCAGTGCCTGTGACATTTAGCTACTTTTTTTCATGTTATTCTGACCTTCATGAAACAATAGGTAGCTGGAATTTTAAAAAGAAAAAGTGGAGTTAAAAAACAACTTAACATAAATAATACATTTGTAGTTTTCAGTGTATTCCCATACATGGAAGTTATATTCTTACTGGAAATACTTTCACAGATAATCTCCTTGGGACTTGTACTAGAAAATTTCATAAAAATTGAATAACCTCATAGAAATCAGAGACTCAGAAAAAAAAACAAAAAAACCTGAAAAAAAAAATCTCTTGGGTTTCTCAAATCTAATTAGAAATAACTGGCCAACGTGAAGTTCATCACTGCTATTTTCTTATAAATGTAGCTTTACAGTGATGGATGCTACAAGATGAAAGGGAAACACCATGTTGGTAGAACAGGATAATCATTGGAATTGTTCTTCACTTTACATTTGTATGGTATTTTAGTCTTTACAAAGTCCTTTTCACATCTCAGTTAATTCTCATAAACCAGTAATATATCAAAATAAAAACAGTAATAACATTTAATAAGAGATATGTTTTACCAGATTTTCACTAGATTTATTGACTATAGTCTCTACATATGTATTGATATTATACCAACAGGGGTTCTGCTATTTATAGCTTTTTAAAAATGTACCAATTACTTGAAAAGAACTGGTTACACTCAAGCAAATTACGTGTAATCTTATGTAGCTAACAGGTAAGACCTTCGAGCTTCTACTCACTAAGAATTTACAAAACTGTTAAACTTGGCCAAGAGTATATAGTCCATGTTCTGATCATTCTTATTCTTCTCATCATCCTCTGAGCATAACACAGTGTCCTTGCCCAAGCTCATCTGCAAGAAGAGTGAGCCCTTCTGTGATTTAGTCTTTATTAGCATTTGTAGGGCTCTTGCTCTACACATCTGAAAATATTTATTCTTCCCTGTAAGTATTTATCATGTCCCTCTTTCTCTTTCAGTATTCTCTGCAAAATACAAATTACTCATTCTAAAAGAATGGACTACCTCTGTGTCTCTGTCTTGATTTCTGTTTCTCATATGAAAATGTTGCCATGTCTAGTTTCGGGGCTTCCCAAGAAAAGAACATTTAAAATTCCTTCTGATGAAAAAAATATGCCTCCTCATGGTATCTGATCAAAACGAGAACCCAAGTTGTTCAGTGTTAGGGCACAGCCTTTAGTTATTAGGGCTTAATTCACACTTATTTGGATAAGAGCCACCACTTTGTATTTTAAATAAGTGGAAACTAAGGCTTAGGGAGCTTAACCAATTTACTCAGGATCACCCTGCTACTGAGAGGTAGAGTTGAGCTCATGTGGTTTAAATTTAGTCTGTGCTGTTTCACTATCACATATCCTTTCATCTTCCCATACAAAGGAGATTAAAAGGAGTAGATCTTTGTTAGGTCCTTGGAAAACTTGTTCCTATTTCCCAAATTCCACAAATGGTTTGGGGGTGAGTTGTAAGAAACCAAACAACTGCAGATCTTCTAAAAATTATTTATGAACTTTCAATTCTTTATTTTACTTAGTAAAGATGTCAAAATAAGTTACTTCCCGTCTTGTTGAAAATAAAGGAAATCTTGTCTACCATAAATATTTCTTCCTCCATTTTGTATTACTTTATCTAAATACTTGCCAAGAATATACAACAACTAACCAAAATATCCTACCTAAAATCCTGACTAGGTCAGATTATAGATCAATATATGGAATACAGATAGTCTGGATGTTTACTGTCTTTTAATTGATATTTATCATTAAGTAATTTCCAATGCCCTAATTGCTCATATTCCTGTTTTCATTTTCTTTCATTGAGAAAAAGCTAAAAGGTGAGCTAAAAGCTTCATCTATTTAAGTTGACCTTATTCTTATACTTCTAATTAGCAGATTTCTTTTCTTTAGGAAAAAAGTATTCTTTTGGATTCTTTGAACTATCCTTCTGATTTTCTTTAATTAATATTACTATATTAAAATAGGTATTATTAAACCAAAATAAAACTGGGGAAAAATAGGTATAATATTTTTAATATTTCAGGATATGTCAAACCTTTATCAACTATTAAAGCTCCAAGTAAGGTTGTGCTAGGAACAAAGGGGAGATAAATGGAGAAACCTTGCTCTCAAAAAGTATATCAAGGTGACCTGTAAATAAAGAACTCTAAAATAGCAATATTAGTAAATTTGAGATAATATTTTGGAAAAGCAAATCTAAACATTTCTTCACCTTGTATTTACATCTTTCTCAGCTTTACATTGCTCTTGGGGTCAAGTCTAAAACCTTTAACAAAGCCTATGATAAGAGTGATATTGGCTTATTTTCATCAAAATTTAGACTTTTTGAGAGTTAAACTGGGTGATAAAAATACTTCCCAGTGGCTTCATTACATTGGTGAATCTATAAAACATCTCCGTTCAAAAATCGATTTTCAAAGTAACTTTTTTCTACAAGGTAAAAATTATTAGGAATAGAGCACCATGTGCCTGACAATGACAGCCATGTGGAACCCTTCTTCTACTATACCCTGATACAGGAACGAGGTAGCTGTTCTTAACCACTGGTTCCTGAGTGTATTTGAATGCAAGGCGATGCTTACACCATTTCTGGATAGGATATGGAAAGAGAGGTGAGATATTGCAGATTATCTTCCGTAAGTCAAACTGGTCACTGCACATGTGACTCTCATACAGTCACCCAGGAGTCATGGCAGAAGCCGGAAGTGAAGCTTACCAAACCTATCTGAGTTTATCTGAATTAGAAGTAAACAAATAAGCTCAGGTAAGTGCTAAACTGAACAGAGCTCTGGGCGATATACATGAAAAATATTGGCCCTGGCAAACAGGGATAAAGTGGACACTCTACCTAGGAGGCACCACATATTCTGGCCCCTGTCAACTGCCCGGCCTCATCTCACGTGACCTTCCCATGGGCTTTTGTGTTTTGGTCACATTGGCTGCTATGCAGTTTTCAATAGGCCCTATGTACCTCCCCATCTTAGCACCTCTGCACTAAAACACTCTCTGTTGACTCCTTCTGGCCATCCCTCTATGCAGTTAACTCTTGTTTGTCTTCAGATAACAAACAATTCAAACATCACTTTCTAAGGAAAGTAGTCCCTGGTTTAATGGTCTACAATAAACCTTTTTGCTATATGCCTTCATAGGAGCCTTTTTTTTTAATAGTTTCCTCAATTTCAATTGACACATGTGTTAGTGTGAATAACTCACTCAAAACTGATTCATCTTTGTCTTCTCCAGGAGACTGTAAGCTCTATGAGAGCAAAACCTTATGGAATTTCTCTCACTATATTATCCTTAAGGTTCACCAGATACTAATCACTCAAATAATATTGTTGGATGAATAAATAAATGATGCATCAAGCATAATAGTAAAAAATGTGCATTTTTTTCCTCCAAAGGAAACTTAAATAAATCATCAATATCATGGAAATGAGATAATTCTGAAAAGATTTCACAGAAAAGACAACATGTGAAGCATTCATTATAGTGTATCACTTTTCCTTTATTTCTTTTCTCCTTAGGAATGATTGCTATGAGTGTGATTAAAAAAAAAAGGTGAATGTTTAAATTTAAAAAAAATTATTACAGTAAGACACATTTCCATTAATCCCCCTCAAAACACTCCCCCTCACTTTGAACACACTTATCCCATTATTCTTGCCACTTTCTGAAGCAGTTCTGAAAGTCCTCTTTCATGAGTGCCTTTAGTTTCACTGTCATGGCTGCCTCGATGTCCGGAATCAATTCAAAGCATTTACCTTTCATGGTCATTTGACTTTGGGGAAGAGCCGGAAGTCTCACAGTGCCAGATGCAGTAAATAAGGTAGATGAGGACACACAGAAATTGACATTTACTGAAAGTGGTGTGTGACATGGTGCCTTTCCATTGTGATCAAAAGATATGGTGAATGCTGCTGCTGAGTGCCATCCAACAGAAAGGCAGAGATCTTTAATGCAGGAAACAGTGCATTGAATCTTAGTAACTGTGTGACAAGTTTCAACTTGTTTGGTGCAGTCAGCCAGGTGTGAGCTACAGTTGAGAGAAGGTGTGTTTTGAAGTGTGCTGTAAATCATTCTCCATCGTGACAACTCTTCATGTCACACATTGCTCTGGTATATAGCAGTTTCTGTCAAATAAAAGCATTATGATGTGTCCTCATCCACCTTATTCACCAGATCTGGCACTATTAGACTTCCGGCTCTTCCCCAAAGTCAAAATTACCATGAAAGGTAAACATTTTGAATAGATTCATGACATCGAGGTAGCCACAACAGTGCAACTAAAGACACTCATGAAAGAGGGCTTCCAGAACTGCTTCAGAAAGTGACAAGAACAATGGGATAATTGTGTTCAAAATGAGGAGTGTACTTTGAGGGGGATTAATCGCAATGTGTCTTTTACTGTAATAATTTTTTTTAGTTTAAATATTCACTATAATGTTTGATCACACTTTATGTATTTATCTATTTATGGCCTGTTTTCACTAGTAATTTTAACACTGGATTTTTATATTTAACTAAATAAAATAAGGTCCTAGATAAATAATGACAGACGTTTTCAAAAGCTATATGATTGGTAAGAACACCACACCATGGGTTCTTTCTATACACTGGATTTCTAAGATGTACATGAAACCAATAATACCAACTCTATATACAAAGCTACTATTAAAAGAAGAAATAGAAATTAAAAGAATAAAAGCATCTTTAAAAGTCAAAAAAGGAAACTTTTTAATAATTTTGGGGACAATCTTATATCTCTTTGTATTTTCACCTATTAAATTGGTGATAACTTTAGATACACATTTAAATTGAATTGTACATGTTCTATCATAATCATAACAGTCAAATGATTTATATAAGTTTGTATAAAATGTGTTCATTCTTACTAACCTCTGCCCTCATTTTGTACAGCATGTATGTACAAGGAACACATTACCTTACGTATACTTTAACAAAAGAGATTTTTATCATTTAGTTTCATTATTATCAAATAACTGTAAATACTCTTCATATATAATTTTTCTCCTTCACCTTTGTTTCGTTTCTAGTATCTTTCTACGGCTTATAATCATCTGCAGTTAAAACCAGCTATAAAAATAGGCCGGTGAAAGTCGCTTACACCCATGGAGGTCACTTATACTTTGTGTTTATAAATGTCCAGCTCTCTCCAACTTTTGATTCTGTTTTAGAGACCAGAAAATTATTCTTTCAAACATTGAAAACAAATCAGCTATTAAAATATTCCTAATAGAAACATGTTAAAACTAAAAAGTGTTAATATTTTTAATGCCTAAGATGATTATATATTGGAATGGGATTTTAGCCATAAAAAAATAGACTTAATTATTTAGCTATTACCTCAGAATATATGAAACTATATGAGATATAAATTTATATATATATGTATATGTGTGTATATATATATATATATATATATATATATATATATACATATAATTTAAAAATTTTTTAATCAAATTAATGGCTGAATGCTCTTTTATGTAGGCCACTAAGTATACCTGGGATTTGGGTATACCATCCTTCATCCTTTTATTCATTCAACAAATGTTTCTTGAAAATATTTTATATGACATACTGTTCTAGGCCTTGGGAACACATCAGTAAATAAAATAGAAAACGGCCCTTATCTTTGTGGATCTTGGGTTCTAGACCAGGAGTCAGCAATGGCTGCAGCCTGTTTTTGTAAAGAAAGTTTTATTGTGACACAGTCACATTTATTTGTTTGCAGATTGTCAAAGGCTGGTTTAATGGTAGGGCAGAGTTGAGTAATTGTAATAGAGACCACATGGTTCTCAAAACCTAAACTATTTAATATCTGGCCCTTAACAGAAAAAAATTTGCTAACCCCTGCTCTACACTAGAGTGATATAAGAAAAGATAACATCCCTCTCCCATAAAATATCCCAGAATATCATATTGGATTCATTAAAAATGTTTCTTGTATTTAGGTATGTGGTAATGGTATCTATGGGTTGCCCTTTGGAATATAGCTATTCCTTCCTTTTATATAAAATTTTGAAGATAACCAGATTTTTTTACATGGAAATTTCAGTTCTACCTTAGCGGAGTTTCAACAATGAGAAAAAGTTTACATGAATTACAATATAAATGCTTGACTTATTATTGAATTACATCTACTTAAGGATTCATTTTGCTGACATTATTTTAGAAGAAAGTCCAGAAAGTAGAAAAAGATCTTTTTTCTCTTGAGGACATATTACCCAAAATAAAGACTGACAGATATAAGTTCTGATGTTTTTAGGTGCTGCATACAGGTCCAATGAGACTGTAACACAAAATATGCTTATCAATTGTTGAACAAATATATATTAGATTTATTGTTGGGTAATTCAATATTCAAGACAATTTGGAAGAACATATTTTCATATGAATGTAATAACCACTAGTGATAATAATGTTTGTTGATATTTTTATATATTGAGCACTATTCTAAATACTTTACATTAATTATGTAATTTAATACACACAACAACCCTATAAGATAAGTACTAATATTATCCATATTTTACAAAGAAAGTGAATTACAAGGAATTAAATGAATTGCCCAGTTAGTAAGTGTCAGAGCTGGACTTTGTATCCATAAAGTGTGGCTCCAGAGTCCACTTATTCTCTTTATTTTGAATCTATTGCTTTTTTGAAACTGTCAGATCATATAAGGCAATGGTCTTGAAACTCTTGACCAAAGAGCCCATCAGTAAAACATATGTGCCTCAATAAACATACATTTTCATCTTGAAAAATTATATATGTCTATTAGTTTCCTAGTGTTTTATGCACTTTACATTATATGTTATGTATACAATGTATATTATAAAACATACTTGAAAATATATTTTAAAAGATTAAAGATGGAAAAACAATATTTAAATGTATTTAATATGTTCTTCACTAAAATATTAGTGTTTCACTTTTTAATGAAGTATTGATTATGCTTTTAATACGGCTATTCAAATGTACAGATCTAAGTTCAGTTTATTTTACTTTTTGGCTTTAATGGCTATCAGAACTGAAACTTCACAAAGATACATTAAATCTGTACGTTAGTATGACTATATAGCAGATATGCCACACTGACTTCTCTGTTCTAATATTCATCTTTTCAAATCTTTACTATTGTTTTCTAATTGTACTTCACAATATTACTGAAAAAAATGTATATTTAAATTTATTAAGGGAATGCATTTAAGTTTGTATCATATTATTTTCCATGTATTATTTCAGTTAATTTACTTCATCATAAAAAAAAGAGCTTTTCTCCAATGGTACATGACTTTTCTAAACTCTCACTATAAAGTAGAAAACATTAAAAGAGACTTCTAAATATGTATGATTGATTTTAGAAAGATTATGTGTTCACTTTGACTATGCATGACTTGAAATATGATTGAAAACTGTGGATCTAAATGCACACTTCAAATAGTCCCCTTAATAATTAGAATTTTTAAATAGCATTTTATTAGTCTGATTAGATCTTCCTGGATTTTAACCTGGCTGACTTACATGTACTTGCAACTTGGCTGGCAAATAACTTACTCTGAGAACAGGGAAAATGTCAGTCCTGTCATTTTCTCATTTGTATGTTCTTTATTAGTATCAATTTTAACCCACAGTGCACTTGGAAGTATCTTGGGTCTTATTCTTTTTTCATTTTATTAGAGTTACTTTAATAAAACTACATGATGTGATCTGAAATCCACCTAACAGGCACACATACAATATGCTGCAGAAGACTGAGATAATAAAAGGGGTCAACCTCTCTGCTTTTAGAAATGATCACTCATCTCTCCAAATGGCTTGTGTCTTACATGTGATTCAATTTGACGTGTTAAAAGCGAGAGCACCAGTATCATCTGTATTTTGAGTAGTAAACCTTAACATTTTCCTTAGAAAACTATCAGTGGGAATTCTAATATACTTTTCGTGTGCCTCAAAATATTATTTTGGCATTGCACTTTGGAGACCACTAACCAGAACCAGTAACCACATTCAAACTCTAAGGGATAGAAATCTCTGTTGTTCAAGACCACAAGAAGAACTACCATCTTCTTAGATCCTCTGGCCACTGAACAGAGAGGACAGATGTCTCCACTGGGGACAACCGGATTAACACACTAAATCCTGTTCAGTGTTAACAAGGCCTTCACCCCGGTATCCGAAGTTCAGTGAGCACTAATGCCAAATAGCGAACCATATCACTACTCATTAATGTTCTACTCTTTTTACTCTTAGCTATTTCTAAAATAAAATAACTATTAGCAGTTAGTATCAATAAATGTCTAAACAATTAAATTATTAAATTTTTAGACATCAACTTAGCTTCTCTTTACAGGTGCTTCATCTGTAGTTTGGTAGTCTTGTAAAGTTCTTTGGACCATAAACTCTAGAATCTGTCTGCTAGGTATGAATCCTACTTAGCTCAACTACTTCCTAACTGTGTCACCTTAGGCAAGTGATATAACCTCTCTATGCCACTGTTGCAATAAATATAAAATAAATGTAATGATAATGATAAAATTAAGAAGAACAAGAATATAAACCCCATAATGTTAGTGTGAGGGTTAAATGAATTCATAAATAAAAAAGACTGGGAATACTGTCTGGCACAAAGAAATACTCAAATATTATTTTTGGTCATTGGCTTGAGTCTCAATATTACAGTAGTTATTAAGTATGGAAAAATGCAATTTTATTCCAGAACAACAGTTTATCTATCCAGTTGTCTAATCTAGCAGTCAGTGCGTGGGTGGAGAACATTGCGGTCTTCTAAAGTGTAAACCTCCAGAGATGTGTGAAGTATCGTGAATACTGTTAATATCCCAGAGTAATCTATGAAGGCTATCTCCTCTCATGATATTTAGAACCTACTTAAATATGTTATTATATTTTATTATACTTTCAGATTGTTTCAGATGTTTCAATGTGTTCCATATTACCCTTTATATATATTTTTTCAAATAATTGTAGACTACACTTCCATATATCTCTCTGTGATCAGCTCCCTCCTAAGCAGTGTGTTAATAATCTCAGTAGAGGAGCATCACTTAGTTCTGTAGATATATCCAAGGCTGCTAAATCCTGAGCCCAAGGAATGTTAGACAAGATGAGGCTTGTGAAGTTAGGAGAGAAATGCTTCCTAGCAGTGTCATGTAATATATATAGGGGGAAAAGTTATTCCACTCTACAATTCTGACAGTAGGTCAACATTGTAGCATTATAATTTGTGTCAGTTTTCACTAAATTGATATTAATAAAATTTCACATCTAAGCTTTGAAAATTTAATTTCTAATTATTATTTTATTACCAATATAATATTGTTTTAGCAAGTGCCTTCCTGACACAACTTCACCAGGCACACAAGAGGCTGCCAAAGTTGAGGTATTCTGCCAAGCCTGGGTGTATTCTTTACTCAAACCCTTTATAGGTGCTTTCATCTGCTATATCCTTTTAGGACATTTTATCAGGCTAAGCACATACACACATGTTCAGATTCCAAACAGTTGCAGCATTTGAAAATTTTACCCCCTTTCCTTCGAGATCTCTTTTCAACTAGTTACAGACCAGCCTATGTGGAAAGGGTGATGTCCTTGGGGTTTTCCACTAAGAAGCCCATGTTTTCAGATTATGAAGGATCAAATATGAAAATAATTTGAAAGTTATAAAGTTAACAGTTGCCATACAAAATACAGGGTGCCCGGTGAATTTGAATTTCAGATAAACAACTTTTTAAGTATAAGTACATCCCAAATATTTAATGGGACATATTTACACTAAAGATTTTTTGTTGTATATCTGAAATTCAAATTTAACTGACATCCTGTGTTTTTATTTACTAATCTGACAACCACATGAGAAGGGCCTATAGTTATTGTAGAGAAAAAAATGTGACAGGTACTTGAAAGTACAAATTGCTTTTATGAATTCCTGAAAAGAAAGTCATGTACTAGTTATAATGTGTCTTGATCTTTTTAAGAAACATAAATGCAGAATCCACAAATAATAAAGAAGTTATTATGTAATTGACTGCCAGATATCTAGAAAATCAATAATAAATATGTTATTGCTAAATTAGTCTTTATTTTAAACTGGATTTTACATTTTTATTTAAAAATGGGAAACACTATAATTATAGGGCATATAATTCCTTTTGCCATATTCACAGGTTCAAGACATTATGGTGTGGACGTTTTTTGGAGGAAGGACATTGCTCTACTTACCACATACTGCTATGCTACGGGATTAGCATTATAACTAAGGCATTTAAAGGGGTGATTCCAATTGGGAAATAATAAAAAAAGAAAAAATCAGACAGAAGACAAAACTCCAACTATCTGATTCCAATCTACCTAGCAGACAATTAAAAACAAATTAATACATCAAACTTTTCATTTTACAGCTTAAATTAAAAACCATTTAGCTATCTCTGCAGGGGTCTAGGGAATAAGAATGAGTTGATTTTTTTTTTATGGCCTCTCTGTAGGACAGTAGAAACCCACCCTTTATCCATGGTAGAAGCAGATGTGTCCTAGGCTAGTTAATTTAAAGATAATAAAACTATTTGAAAGGACATAATAGTTGTGATCATGACACATTCTTAAATGAACTAGTTTCTGTTTGATATATATGAAAAATTAAAGCCTGGGTCTAAAAGTGCTGTACGAGAAATTTTCTCATTCTTTTTGCTGAGATCTGACATCAGCATATAGATGGCTTCATCAATTATTGAGGAAAAGACTAAGAAAGGAAAAATGACTGATTGGGATGCTTCATTTTGAAGTCTGAATGTGAAGCCCTTGGGTTGAACGTACCTGTAGGTCTGAGTCTTTCAGAATTAGCTCCTGCTCTCTCACCAGCTCATCTATTTGAATTTCTTGTTTAAAAAAAGTAAGACACTTAAAAAATTGTATCTCACTCTGTCAAACATCAGAACATGTGTGCCAAACTTTGAAGTAACTGCATATATCAATGAAGTTAAGAAACAGATCTCTGTATAAATATTCCTTAAGATGAAGCAAGGGGAATGATTTTAAATTTAAAATATTTTCTCTCAAGGGTTAAGTTTTCATGACTTTGAATGATTATTTTGCTTCACAGCTATTTTCATTCTCTTCTGTATTCTAAAGTGCGGCTATGAATTTCCAAGTTCTTACGTTTGCCATCTAATGTCCTTGTCTTGTTTATTCCTAGAAAAGTATTATGGACTCCTAGTTGATAAGCTAAAACTGTTTTTTTAAAAACTGAGACAAAAATGATCATGAATGACTTTGTCATTAATTAGTCCCTGTGCTTTTGTGTCACTAACATTTAGAGATAAATAATAGGGAAAAAACAGCTAATAAAATCAGCACATATAAGTAAACACTAATGAGCAAACAAGTGAATGATTTTAAAGGCACCATTTTCTTAAGATTAATATTAATGGCTTCCTTATATTTAAAAAAACAATCACATATTCAAGCCAGTTATCATTAATGTAGCCATTGCCTGTAAGCACAGTATAAGTAGTATCTTTCCAACTATTTAACTTAAAATACAGATACTTTTCTATCTCTCCTCAAGTCATTACTGCTGAAATAATTGCAAACTATTTCTTATTATCCGAAATACTTTTTAATTCTTTATAATTTTGTTTTGAGCTTTTGTTTTTATCTCATCTCAGACTATTCATACGTATTTCATAAAACTTCCCTCTCAAAAGATACTTTTCCATACCAAGTAAAAGGCAAAGTTTCAATTTAATTTCCACCTCTAAGTGAATAAACTCATGTGCATTTAGGATATGCTGATTCTTTATTTATGGTTTTTTATTCTACTAGAAAAGGGATTTAAACTATCTTCTATATTTTTGAGTAAGAGAGAAGAATGCAGGCAGCGTAAAAGGAGCAAATGAAAGCTTTTGCGGTTACTCCAACTTTGTGGAATATTGTACCATGATGTTGGATTTTGCTCTGAGCTTTTTTAAAGAAAAAATTATTCTGACACTTATTAAAATGGTAAGAAAGACTTTGTTCAGGACTACATGTGATAGGTGTCAAGACTATCACAATAGGGGAGAGAGATTTGGTCCAACTCTGAATACAAAAAAGACATCTGAGGATTATAGCCAAGGAACAGGTTGTGTGTTGAGGGTGTGGGTGGGGGGTCCGATAGATGGAAATTTACTAAAAGGTGACAATCAAGGTTAAGAATTCTTACTTTAACAAGATTCTTGCTGAAAGGCAAGCCACCGTGATCAGATATCAAGGCCGGGGAATGAGGAATCAAATGCCAAGAGTGAGAGAATGCCCTCTTAAGATGACTTAGCAGGATTATTACTAAAACTGGACTCTGCAAGGATGGACAGCGAAGCCTAAGGTCAAAGTCTAGATGAGAAGAGGGATCACAGGAACCTGATGAAAGTTTGGTTAAGGAGAGTCTGTCAGTTTTCTAGTGGCAAATGCAAGGAAAAGCATGTTGGCATACAGAATACACATTGTCCGACCTGGTAAAGAGCCCATCATTCCCTACATAGAATTGATTTCAGGTCATATTTATCATTTGGGTTTCAGAGTTTCATGAAAGTACTGCTGGGAGGCAGTCTGTAGATAAGCAGCATTTAAGAAGAGGAGGCGAGGGAATGATCTATAGGAATATCTGAGGACCTAGGAAGTACAGTCGTTCTAAGGCCTGCTGGGTATGCTGGAGGAAGGACAGAGAATCCAGCATGAGTGGAGTGAAGTGATCAGAAAATGAAGTGAGACTTCAGGGAAGAGGTATATCAATTCAGACCTTAGAGGCCATTGTGAGATACTCAGGCTTAACTCTGAGATGGGAAGGCCACTGGAGGGCTCTGAATGGTGAAATGGTCTGATTTAACATTTTATAGGGATCAGTCTGACTGTGTAATGAGAAGAGGTTATTGGAAGGCAAGACTGGAAGAAGGGAGACCAATTAGAAGGCTTTTCCAATAGCCCAGGAGAGGCACAATGGCAGCATATTCCAGAATAGGACCTGGGAAAACAGTGAGTGGTGGTTATATTCTGAATATGTTTTGAAGGGAGAGGTGATGGGTTTGCTGATGAATAAGCCTGATCTGCTAGAAGGATGATATCACTTTTTTTTTTCCAAAGTGGGGAAGATTGTAGCAAAAACAGGTTCTTTGAGAAAAGAATAGCAGTTTGGTTTTTGATAGTTTTAACACAAGATGCCTATTGGCTTTCCAAGTAGAGAGGTCAGATAGGACCTAAGGGATAGTATTTTGAGCCATTGGTTCTGAACACCTGGGAAATGAGTGTACATAGGTAGGTCCAATGATGAAGATCTGGAGTGATCACTTATTTTCTCTAGGTTGCCCTTCTTTGGTTCTATGGCCATTCAAGATTGGCTTACAAACCATACATGAGCGTATCATCCTATGTTCTTTTCTTTACTATGCAAATTGCATGACACTTCTTGAACAGTGTTATACTTTCCTGTTGACCGGTCATCCTCTCCATTGTACTATAAATTCCATGAGGGAAAGACCTATAATACACAAGTGATTCCTGAGTGAAATAATAAATGAAAACCTTTGCATTTAGGATAAAATCTAAGTACTTTTATCTCTACCTCAGCCACCTTGTGTCATGACACTCTTCCCTTTATTTACTATACCCCAGCCACTGTTGCTAATTCCTCAAAGGCATACCACATTCTCAACTCCCTCAAGAGTCACGGCTTTTTTCTACAACATTTGTTTCTTCATAGAATGCCTTTCTCCCCTCATTCTTGATCTGATAATGTATTATAATGCATTGGGTCCTGGTTTAAATGCTGAATCTTAGGAGAGATATTTCCCAAACCTTCATTCTAATTCATACTCATTTTCTCTCTTCTAATAGTCAAAATTTGTAACTTAATGGCATATATCACAGTTTGTAGATTTATACATATTTGGTTGAAAATTTGTTTATCACCTATTTTCTTAATAAGTTAATGAGAATCAAGGGCAATGTCTGTTTTGTTCTTTAATATGTACCAGGCTACAACACTATACCAGACACTTAATAGGCCCTTTATAAAACATTTAGAATAAATGCAAACAAAAAGGTCCATATATTTGTATTATTATCCATGAATGTACATAACACAATCAATGTACTTGTGGTTGCTTTCATTATCATAACACCTTTTGATTAAAATGTTTTAATCTGTTCTCTCTTACATTTGGGAAAATATGAGTTAATAGAGCAAGAATTAGTCTCCCGCTTGTCCAGCAGCACCTGGTTTTTATAACTATGTAAACATTTTCCCTTTTGTATAGAAAAAAATGTACTTTCCAGAACTGGATCACCCCTAGGAAATGTTCCATTTCCACTCCTCACTATTTAAGCATATGATGTAGAAGAGCATATCCAAAATGTATCTGCACTTCTGAGAAACCATAGCAGCATGAGCAACTACTTTTCAAATCTGTTTTATCAAAAACAGAAGCTTGAGAAAGTTTATTTAATAAATATTATAAATTACTTATGTGGAAAAATTATGCATTAGAAAGCCTTTATCATTTAAAGTTCTTTTATAACTCTTTGTTGAGATAACAAGTTTAATATAAACATCTCATAAAATTTTTTTGAAGATTTAAAAACTAATAATGCTTTGAATGTATTACTTTTAATAAACAATTTTTAATACTTTTTATTATTTAAAAATATAGATATTTTTATAAAATTAAATATGATACTGTTTCCAAATTTATTTAAAGAAGCTATAGTTATAGAAACCTAGAAAATGCTATGCATCACTTTCTCATAAGCTGTAAAAACTATTTATAAAATTAATTATTAAATTGTTATTTCAGTTATTTGAGCATACAGTAAGGTGAAACTGTTAACTAAATTAATTTAAATATATTTTATCTCCTCTCTGCAATTGCTGGTCTTTTCTTTGTATGGAAGTTTAATGTAATTAGAGTTAATTAATCATATCATTAGAATAAACATTTGGAAGCAGGAAGAAGGGACTAGACCCTTATTCCTCCAAGATTTTTCTCTCAAGGACCTCTCCATGGAGAAGTGACAACATGAAATTACCTTGCCCATTATTTTATACTGTTTTTTATAATAGCAGTTATTAAACTTCATTTTGAGAAACTATATAAAAGTCCTTAGATATACAAGAAAAAACAAAATTTTTCTAACCTTTGGAAATACTAATATAAGAATTAGCTGAAAATTAAAGTATTGCACTTTGCTATAGTTATTACAAAATGATTTTTGAAAACCTGTTTGGATTAATATATTCAATAAAGGATTAATCTATAAATTATTTTATAATAGTTAATGTTTTAAATTATTAGTATGCTCATATTAAAGCAGAGATTCATTTAAAAAATACCCCTTGACTAGTTTTCTGACACTGCAAATATGACCTACAGGTTTCCAAAAATATAAGAAAAGGAAAGAAAAGAAAAGGAAACTTTTCATAATACAGTCACTTTAAAAGGGGTATAAATTTGTGTATTCTCTTTAGCCCATATTAGGAAATATAAATAATAGAATGATAAATGTTTATCAATAAAATGTATATGTCTTCAAACAAACATTTATTGATTGATTAAAGTTGAATCTAGAGAAAGGAAATTTCAACATATATATTAGGAGAGCTAGCTAGATAAACCATACAAAAGAACATACATTCAAATGTTTTCTAGCAATAGAAATTGAGGGTGTTGAGTTTTTCAATTTCCTTTCAATTTCCCTTTCCAGTTTAAATTTCTAAAGGGTTAACAGAATTATCACTAATACTTCTCCTCAAAGAAACAATACTCAAGTTAGTGAACAAAAATTTGATTTCTCAACTGTTGATGAGGTTTTTTAAACCAAGATTTATCTTAATATTTATATTCATTACAGTATTGGCAGCATAATATCTGAAGAAATTTCTAGAACAGGTTGCTTAATACAATCTGGCAAATTGTACTACCAATTTACAGAGATATTGTAAAGATCAACCACAGATTTGTTTGCCAAAGTTTACCAGAAGGTTTGTACCTTGTAATAGATATAAATATGCCATGAATTTTGGGGTTTTGTTTATTTGAAATCTCTACTGTGTATTTATTTCCTTTGTATGTATTTAATTTATTATGAAAATATCTCTTCTTTAAAATTATTTTCTCAGGTGAATCTCTTGGCTTTTGGAGTTATCATATACAAAGTTTTTCGTCACACTGCAGGGTTGAAACCAGAAGTTAGTTGCTATGAGAACATAAGGTAATTGTTTCTTTAAGTCTACTTTTTTTAGTGATTAAAAGCTTTAGTAACTTAAAGTACAAATAATTTTGGAAAGGGCAGTTTTTAAAATGATTTTTCATCCTTTCATCCTCCATCTTTAAAGTACTTATTGTTAAATAGCATTTAATTTGTTTAATAAGCCTGTAATCACTACACATCAAATGGTAACCAAAACAATCCTTTTAAACATACTCTCACTCTCCTGTGAAAGAAAAGATGATGACCATTTTAAGCAAAAGCAGGCCTTAGTGATTTTCTTTCACAAAACATTTCTCAAAGCTTTATAACTGTGCTTCTTTCTTGTGTTTCCTAGTTTGCATGCTGCCATGAGTTTCCCTTCAAACCCCCTCTATTTAAACTGATTTATTGAAACCGTGAAAATAGTTTGTTCAGGAAAAACTGAAGTGTACTATAGGGAACATCAGACACAACTTAGGTTTGAGTTGCTTGGGAACACTGCTGTAGTTTCAATACCTTGCACAAGATTTATAGGTAGGATTTAGCAAGTGTTTGATCGATTATTTTTTTTTATTCTTCACCATTCATAGTTTCACGTAGTGTGCTGGCTTTAAGAAACTTAAAAATGATTCATTTTCTGAGGTACACTGCTAAAACATTGTCTGCCGTAAAGGATGCTTAGACTAAGAAAAAATGAGAAAATAATCGTGAGATGCCTCATTTTTAACAGTGTCCTCAAGTGAGCAGACTGAATATAATTTTACCAAAAGTCATAGGTAATAATCTGAAAATACACAAGAGTGAGTATGCACATGTATTATTTTTAAGATACAAGTATTCTGACATGAATTTATTTTGAGGTAATGGTATTGTAAAAGCTAAAAAATAAAAATAAAATTAAAAAATCTAGTTTTATATCTTACACTTTCTTCTCTACTAAACCTTAAAGGAAACAGAAGCTTCCTTTGATGTCATGCACATGTGTTGACCCGTCATGGTATACTTCTCAAAGTTTCTTAAAGAAAATATTTCCTAACAGATATATGTCTTACCTTCGGGAATTACTGCAACATTAGATTTGAAATCAAAGCATACACACTGCAGTACACCAGATAAAAATATTTCAAGATTAAGGAAATTCCTTGAAAAAGACTGTATTTTAATACCACTGCCTTGATTTTGAAAGCACATTCTGCCACAGTGCAGTAGCATACCCTAAAGGCTGGCCCATGTAACCGTCGCACATTTTGTCAGTTTCAAACTTGTTATTGGTCTTTGCAAAAGGTTTCCTGGTTATACCAAAAACTCATTTCCCACATAATTTGAGGAATTTGTGGACGTGTTGAGTATATGTGACTATCTTAACTGGAATTTTAAATATGTCCTAGGTCTTGTGCCAGAGGAGCCCTTGCTCTCTTGTTCCTTCTTGGCACCACCTGGATCTTTGGGGTTCTCCATGTTGTACAGGCATCAGTGGTGACAGCGTACCTCTTCACCATCAGCAACGCCTTCCAGGGCATGTTCATTTTCTTATTCCTGTGTGTTTTATCTAGAAAGGTAAGCAATTTGCTATTTTGGTCAACTCTATAGCATACTCATGTGCCATAGGTTACCAAAGTGATAAAAATTCTTATTCTCGGGCCGGCCGAGTGGCTCAGTTGGTTAAGAGCTCGCGCAAGAGTGCGAGTTCTGAGCAACAGCGGTTCGATGCCCAGCCCGAGGCTGAGTTGCCACTGAGCTGCCAACAGGTAGCAGGATGGCTCAGAAAAAAAAAAAAAAAAAAAAAGTTCTTATTCTCATAGATTCATGACTTGTGCCTTTATTGCCTATATGCAGTATATTTTAGTATTAATGAAGTCAGAACACCTAGCTACTTTTAGGAAAACATGCTTTTAAAAAACTTTCTATTAGGAATATAAATACAGCTTTATATTTACTTGAGCATATTCTTGCAGATAATCAGGAATCGTTAATAATTTAGAAAACCAATATAAAAATTTAACGTGATTTGAAAACAATTTGATGTGATTTTTGCAATTATGTTGAACTTCTCTCTCCTTTTTTCTTTTTTCTTTCTTTTAGATCCAAGAAGAATATTATAGATTGTTCAAAAATGTCCCTTGTTGTATTGGATGTTTAAGGTAAACAGAGGGAACTATGGATAATTAATTATTAGTACACAAAAATAAAAAAGCATAGCTGTGGATGGCCAATGTATAAAAATGACTCAAACAAATTATCCAATTATTACCAGATAATCAAATATTTTAAATCAGTTTTTCTGTTTACAGTGTAGGAACTGTATATAAGAGATATTATGTACTGTATAGTTATAGTATGCTTCCCTATATGACTTAGTTATGTCAAAAATAGTGTTGCAAATATTTGGAAAGTAATTGGTTTCTTGAGAGTGATATCACTATGCCCAAGGAAAGATTTTCTAATGCTAGAAATATATGAATGTCCTGAAGGAAACCACTGGCTTGATATTTTTTACTTATGTTGCCTTTGAAACTAGTCTCCTATCACCTTGGTAATGAGCTCTGTTACAGAAAGTGGAACATAAGAGAATGAAAGGGCAGAATATAAAACTGTAAAAAGGGAATGGCTATTATAACAATGGGATGTATTTTGAGTAAACTTGTTTTTTTGGTAAACTAGATGAAAAATTATAGAGATAAAATAAAGAATTGAATAAACACATATTACCATTTCATGAATTGTTCTAAACATAAATTTTTACTATAATAACTTGGACCTGTATTTCTACTATAATAAAATGGACCTCCATTTTATTTTCTAATATTCTAAAAACCACAAAAGAAAAAGAACATACATTTCTGTTCTGTTTTAGGTTAACATTAGAATAAGGTATATGCTATTTCTATACTTATTTCACAGTCTGTGATTTCAAGAGCTTAATCAGTGATACATAAATGCATCAAAATATAATATTGTTCATGCCTGTAAATGTTGTTCATGCCTGTAAATAAAGCTGAAATATTCTATTCTGTAACCTTTAAGTGCAGTGAAAAATATTGTATCTCATTAGACTAAGTATATTTGAGTTCTTTATGTTTTGAATTTTAGAAGTATTGTACTTCACATTACGGTATTCCCATTTAACTTGCTAGTTTGAAAAGGGCATTGTAAATATAAAAGTATTCATAAAGTGAATAGCTGTTTTTTTCTGTTCAGAAAAGTACACACTTAAAAGTGTTATTTATAACAAAGAAATCACTACGAACTACAGAAATTTTCATAGTGGATCTATTTTCTGACAGTTTCCCACTATCTATTAAAGCATATCTGCTTAAATGTATGGCTTCTATCTATCGTCAAATCTTCTCATTAAAATGTAGAAGCAGTGACAAGATTTCAAAAATATATCATTGTTCTGCACCTACCTGTAAAAGTACACTGATACACTAAACGTTGTGATTTTAAATTAATTTTTTCAGCTGTTGAAATGAAGTCTGTCAATTCTTGCTCTAACAAATAAAATGTTATCTAAATGAATCCTGCTACTGCTTTGCTGAGTCGTTTTCTCAAGAAAGATGAGCTACCTGCCAATACATCTTACACATTTTTAGAGGATTTGTAATAATAACTTTTCATTATATATTTTTTATCTTTATCTGGTAAGCCTATGACTTATTATCATTGTCGTTATAGGACAGTTATAGGAATGTGATATTGAAAAGCAATCTGTTCAATCAAGGTATACAAAATTAAGAGTGGTGGGTAGAATAATGACCCTCCAAAATGTCCACACTCTAACTTTCAGAAAATATGACTATGTTAATTTGCATGGGGAGGAGAATTAAGGTTGCTAATCAACTGACCTTGACTTGGGGACATTTTCCTGGATTAACTGGTAGGTCCAACCTAATCACAAGATTTCTTACCAGTGAAAGAGGGAGGCAGAAGAGGAAGCCTGTGAGAAGGATCCACATGAGACATATTCAACCAGACATTGCTGGCTTTGAAGATGGAAATAGTTCACAAGCCAAGGAATGTGGGCAGCGTCTATAAACTGAAAAAGGCAAGGAAGTGGATTTTTCCCCTAGAGCTTCTATTATAGAAGGAAGTCAGCCTGCCAATATCTTTATTTTAGCCCAGGAAGACCCAATTCCAACTTCTAACCTCAAAACTGCAAGATAATGTGTATATTGCGTTAAGGCACCAAGTTTGTTGATAATTTGTCACAAGTTTATTGAAAATTTTTTGATAATTTGTTACAACAATCATAGGGAACCAATACTATGGAAATATTTGTACAGTAAATTCTTAAGACATAAGCAACTATTCATATCATTAGGGAAAACCTTAACTCCAGCATCTTGTTTTCATCAACCCTCCCATAGATATCTCTGGATAAAACCTATATTTTTTAGCATGAGATTTCAGACCATCTCATATCAGCTTACCTCCTTGGTTTTCACTTTTGCCCTATGAAAGTTCTTCAGTCATACCAAACGGTTTATCTTTCCCCAAACTTACTATGGTTTACCAAATCCCCTATTTCTGGAATTTCCTCCTTGTTACCATCATTACTCTGAAATATCTACTCATCCCAAATATATCTTTTTCTATGAAGCCTTCCTTGATTGACATAAGGAATTGATTAATCTCTTCCACTTTTGTATTACCACTTCATCTAGTATTTATCAATTTCAACATTTATCACATTGTATTACAATTATTAGCCTGTGCTCACGACATTCATTCTACCAAGGTTTGTTCCTTAAAGGCAGATACCTTCTCTTGTTTGCTTCCTGAGTCAATGTTACTGCCTTCTGCTGTCTTGTGACCACATAATTGATGTGACAAGAGGGTCTGGACCCTCTGAACAGTCTGGCTTTTACACTTTTGCTTTCGGTGTTTCATATTGGACATCCTTTGGGTGAACCAGCTTTCTCTGGTAAAACCCTCCATGCTTGTCTCTAACTCCCAGGAAGTTAGGTGGGAAGAGAAGGCTCAACAATCTCAAATTGATGAAGCAGAGTGGGCAGAGGAATTAGACTACCAATATAACCTTCAGTTCATACTATGGTTTCAACTCAATTTTTCTAGGAAATAACTTTTTTGGGTGTTTGTAAGGAGCTTGCCAAACAACTAATAAAGTAGTTTTTCGTTATCCATTTGGCTATTATTCCTCATGTACTATGTCTTCATTTGATAGTGAGTGGGGTAAATATTAGGATTTGATGCTCAATCTCCTCAACCACTAAAATATATCGCAAATTCATTAATAAATATTAATATACAAACTATTCTTCATAAACAAATAGGTATGAAATGAGGGTTATAGGATCTCAAGAGATTCAATCAAAGAAAAAATACATTAAGTTTGGCCTCAAATGATGAAATGAATGGACACCAAAGAAGTATAAAATAAATCCTCTGTGTGAAAACTTACTATTAACTAGAGACTCTCTAATAAAAAATAAAATATGGGTGTTTTTTTTTTACTGACTACAATGTGGTTAAAAAAAACATATTTACACACAATACAACAATTAGAAAAAGTATAAGAAAGTCTATAAGCAAATACTCCACAATCTTCATGCAAGGCATAACCAACAAACCATATATACTAATTTGATGATTACATCATTCCTTCAGTCCCATTTAATTCAATGATACCCGCTAAAATTCAATGATAACTCTGCATTTCTTCATTTTCTACATAGTCGATCTAACTTATTGTACCCATCTTCAATGCCTTACAAAATATGAGCCTTTTTTCTATGTATCAATAATATCCTTGGAGAGATCCAAGATGGTGGAGTAGATAAACACGGTGCCTGCTTCCTTCCATGAACACATTAAAATTACAACTAAATTATAGAACAACCAACCTGGAGAATGATCTGAAGTCTAGTTGAACACAAGTTTTATAACTAAGGATATAAAGAAGAAGTCACATCAAGACTGGTAGGAGGGCTGGAGACACAAAATGGGCTAACCCCAAACCTCCATGTGGCAGTTGAGAATCAGGAGGGATATGTCAGTTGTAGAGGTTCCCCCTGGAGGAGAAAGGGACCCCAGCCCCACACTAGTCTCCCCAGCTCCAAATACTGGTGTCGAGAAGGGGAGCCCTCACAACATCTGGCTGTGAAAAACAGTGAGGATTCTGACTGAACAGGTGGGATGGAAGGCTGAGGGAATCCCAGACATCCTTTTAAAGGGCCCACACAGGCCCAACTCCCCCAGTGCCAAAGGCATTTTCTTGGCAAGGAGCCAGCCCACCGAAATTGCACTCTTTTTTGAAAAACTTTCAGAGTCCATGGGCTCCAGGTGGGCAGCAACTGGCCTCAGTGTTCTCTGAGACTTTTGTTGAATAGGTCCAGGATCAGCACTGGCACCAAACAAGAATCTATATTAACCTGGTGACCACAACTCTCCCCACTCCAGTGACTCCCTGAAACCCTGGCTCACCCAACTTGTGTACCTCATGAGGCTTTATCAGTGGCTGAACCTTAAGGAAGTCAGCAGGTGGGTGCTGACCTCGGGTGACCTGGCTTTTTGTGGAGTTATGCCAGGCCTGGTACTGTTGGCTATAACCCTCAGCTCCCAGTATGGCATTTCCCACATGCCTCCAACTTTAGCACAGCGAGCAACCAACTGTGGATTGCTTTGTACCTCATACCAGGTAGTCCCTATCTGATTACAGGCAGTGCATGACCTTGGTCTGCACCAGAGCCCTTCCAAAAAGACCCAGAACTAACATATTTGGAGGTTGGCTTCAGATCATAGCAGAATACCACTGAATTAGCAACACAAATGGCATACCCAAAGGGTGGTCTAAATAGGCACCAGAACCCACTGGGGCAAATCCCACTCAGTGTGGTAAGCTCCTCACACACCAGTCTGTAAGCTGTGGACACGGCCAAACCCCACAGCCAGTCAGCTTGAGAATCAATCCCACCACTGATGTGCCAAGAGCAATCAAGGCTCAACTATAATAGGCGAGCACACACAACACACACAAAGGACACTCTTGGGGCTCCCATAACAAGTGACCAGGGAGACTGTGACAGGACCCCACAGAGCACCTACTACATAAGGCACCTGGCCAAGACTGGGAAACATAGCAGATCTACCTAATACATAGAAACAGAGAGGTGGTCAAAATGAGGAAACAAAGAAATGCATCCCAAATGAAAGAACAATAGAAAACTCTAGAAATGAACTAAACAAAATGGAGGCAAGCAACCATCCAGATATAGAGTTCAAAACAATGGTTATCAGGATGCTCAAGAAACTTAGTGAGACCTTAAACAAAGAGATAGCAAGCATAAAAAGGATATAAACACCATAAAAAAGAACCAGTCAGAACTGAAGAATACAATAACTAAAATGAAGAATGCTCTAGAAAGAATCACCAGCTGAGTAGATGAAGCAGAGGATCAAATCAGCAATTTGAAAGACAAGGCAGCAGTAAACACTCAATCAGAACAGAAAAAAAAAATCAAAAACAAAAACAAAGAAATGAGGATAGTTTAAGAGACCTCTGGGACAACATCAACACAACAACATTTGCATCATAAAAGTACCAGAAGGAGAAGAGAGAAAACAAGGAATTGAGAACCTATTTGAAGAAATAATGACTGAAAACTTTCCTAACCCGGCAAAAGAAATAGACATACAAGCCCAGGAAATGCAGAGAGTCCGAAACAAGATGAACCCAAACAGGCCTACACCAAGACACATTAGTGAAAATGGCAAAGGTTAAAGACAAAGAGAGAATCCTAAAAGCAGCAAGAGCAAGACAACCAGTAACTATAAAGGAGCCCCCATAAAATCGGCAGCTGTTTTCTCAACAGAAACTTTGCAGGCCATAAGGGACTGGCATAAATTATTCAATGTGATGAAAAGCCAGGACCTACAACCAAGATTACTCTACCCAGCAAGGGTATCATTTAAATTTGAAGGACAAAGAGCTTCCTAGACAAAAAAAGCTAAAGGAGTTCATCACCACCAAACCAATATTACATGGAATCTTAGAAGGACTTCTTTAAGACAGAAAAAAAAATTAAAATTATGAATAAAATGAAAATAGGCACATACCTATCAAAATTACTTTCAATGTAAATGGATTAAATACTCTACTCAAGACATAGGAGGGCAGAATGGATAAGAAAACAAAACCCTTACATATTCTGCCTACAAGAGACTCACTTCAGATTGAAAGACACACACAGATGGAAAGTAAAGGGCTCAAAAAAGATATTTCATAAAAATAGAAATGAAAAAAACAAAAAAAGTTGGCGTAGCAATACCAGACAAAATAGACATTAAAACAAAGGGTATGACAAGAGACAAAGAAGGACCCAGTAATCCCACTTCTGGGTATTTAGCTGAAGGAATCCAAAAGGCTACTTCAAGGGGACATGTGCATCCATATGACCATTACAGCATTGCTTACAATGGACAAGATCTGGAGACAGCCTGGATGTCTGTTGATGGATAAATGGATAAAAAAGATGTGAGATATATATATAGATATATATATATATATATATATATATATATAATGGAATATAACTCAGCCATAAGAAAATATAAAATACTGCCATTTGTGACAACATTAGTAGATCTCAAGAATATCATACTATCCTCTTTTTCAATGTGAGAAGTGCTCAATGTCACACAGCTACGAACTTGCAGTTAATGTTCATGCTGAAAGCCCCAGCTCTTTCTGTTGCCCCATATGACTCTGAAAACTGCTGGTATGCAACCTGGGTTAATGCAATAATACATTAGAAGACTTCGATATCTTTCAGAAATAATGTTCTCCATGCTACGTGGCTTGGTTTTGTTGTTGAAAATACCAAATGCCAACAATTTTTTTCTACAATTGATAAAGACCCAAAATACCATAACCCTTTCAATGATATAAATTTGGTTGTTAATTCTTGCAAGTAATTCTTGTAAGTAAAAACCATACTATGGATTTGAGATCCACAAAGCTCCTTGAGCATTTTCGTTTAAGTGAAAATGATTTGAATTATTTACCCTAGATAGAAGGTTTGAGCAAGCATTACGATTGGTAGGCAGTCTGAAAGTACAGAACATTTTACTTGGTATTTCATTCAGATTTTATTCATCATAGGTTCGTATTATAGTTATGATTCATATAAAATGAGAGGGTTGGTTTAGCTGTGATGGATCTCTTCCAGTGCCAATGTACCATGATTCTAATTAACCCCCCTCTTTCAGGCATTGTAAATAATAAAATCTATAAAGTATATTACAATTTGATACACTCAAAATAAGGGAAAAAATAATAGGTTTCTTTCAAAATTGTCCTTAAGAAATGTGGTTTCATCTCCTATTGGGCTGCAATTTGCTATATATCAGCATCCAAGGCCAGCCTGCTCAACCTGAAAATGATTATTTTCTTTCCCTTTAATGTATCAGGAGTGGATCTAAAAGAACCTACAGTATGGAGGGGACGGGAGGGGGGGTTAATTATCCTGGCAGTCAGTTAAGCTTTGGAAGTTTTAGGTGATAAGAACAGAGGCCTAAAAAGGACTCCCTGCTACTGCTGCCTGCTGGGAAGAAAGAACCATGTGCTGCCACCACTGCAAATATTGTTCAAATTACCCTAAAATTCCCCAGGTCTTCTGTGCAGCCTGGCTCCTGGAGAGCGGCACTGTTCTGACGAGGTCATTTATTCTGTCACTTCAACCCACTCAGCAATCATGACAACTACATCTTTCACTCAATCTAATGCAGGAGGCTTTTCTGCAAGACCTTAGGTGACCGAGCGAGGAAAGTAATTATTCAAAACATCACTTCTTGTTCCTTGAGTGCTGCCAACTCCTCTGCAGAACCACCTAAATGCTCCCCAATTTGATCTTCCCACTCAGATCAATTTCTCAGATTCTCCTAAAGGAATGTGTAAATAAACAACCACCTCTCACATCTTAGACCTTTCACTTCGAGAGAGGCAGTGCAGTGTTGCAGATGGCACACACAGGCTCTGCAGTCAGATTGCCTGAGCGAGAATTCCATTTCTACCACCAGTGAGATATGTGAATGCACGCAAGTTATGACCTTGTGCCTCAGTTTCTCATCTAGGAAATGTCAACAACAATAGTACCTACCTCATAATGAATGATGTTGTGCAGAAAAAAATCACTTAATAAACGGAAGATAATTACTACAGTGCCTAGCACATAGCAAGTGGCATCGAAGTATTAGCTATTATTATTATAACCTCAGTGAACAGCTATTGACTGTGCACCTACTAGGCACCAGTTCTAGGCATATGGTGGAATTTACTAGTGAAAACCAAACTAATATAAAATAGGCATAAATGTCATATAGAGTGAGGATTTCCACAGTATTGATTTATCAACAAGTTATTTCTGAAACAGGCAAAGAAACAATAAAAATAAAAATCAGTAATGATAAAGTCAAACTGTAGGTTTACTTTCTCTATTTTCTATGACCTCCCAATTCACCTTCCCAGCCTCTATCTTGAGCCATTCAAAACCTCTAACCCCAAATCGCACTGCCATCCATTGTGAAGCTGGTAGGATGTCAGAGAGAATTTAAAATCTTCAACATTATTGACATTATTGACATATTGGGAGTCAAGGTGCCCCCCCCCAGCCCCACCCTGTTCCATACATGTAAAGTCTCTGCCCCTGCAGAGATAATGTCCTACAATTTGATTCAAATGGTTTTCCTGTACAAAGGTACATCAATATATTTTTATTTAAGTGTAAATACTATTAACATTTACATGAACTTGAAAAATAGAACCTCTTCTTTAAAGAGTGCATATAAGCAATGCTAATCTGGTATTCACCCTTTCCATATATCTCTATCAATGAGAGAGAAATGTACACTGGCATTATTTGGGTGCTTCATATTCTTTGTTCAGGACCCTGCACACTCGTTTCATTTGCTCTCGCCTAATGTAAAACACGGAAACCATGTTCCTTTAAAACAGTCTTGATTCCTTTAACAGCAAAAGCAAATGAGCTATTTTGCTACTTGAGGAAAAAAATAATACAGGAACCTTCAGTAGAAAGAAATATTCTTTAATAAATGCCTGTTATTCATATATAGAAAGCATTTGGGGTTTACCTATTATTTATGTTATTTAAATGCTCAGCATTGTTTCCTGAACAATATGATGTCTTTGTTATTACATAAAGGTAATTTCTAGTCTCCATATTTAGGAAGCTAGATATTGCAAATTTCTGAGATAAATGAACTAAGAATTCTATTAGTTGCTAATTTCAGAATTCAGACATTTTGTTATATATGTCACCCTCATTTGCATACCTCATCATTCTGATAAAGAATGCCTCAGAGGTCAGAGACGTAGTTGTTTATTTTTCTATGTGCTAAAGTATAAGACATGTTTAGCAGTGTGTGATTTTTTTTCTCCAAATAGATTTGCATAAATAGCTTGAATACATAGTGGAACATTTTTTTTCTGCTTGTTGGAAAAGTAGAATAGAAGCTCCTTCTTGTTCACCAAATCTGTTTCCTTGAGACCAGAAATATAACGTTGTTTCTTAGAATACCTCCACTTCTTTGATAAAACTCAGAAGTGGTAAGTGGAAAATACACAATTTTTTACTTGGACATGATATGAATTTTATACGCAAAGAATTATGTACATTCATACTTCTTACCAAATGAATTTTAGGCCCTTTAAAAAGATGTATAAACTATAAACTAGATAGTATAACTGTAAAGCACATATGAGAGTTAGTTCAAAGGAAAAACAAGGTTAGAGTCATAAAGTGGAGGTAAACACTTTAGTAAAACATGAGTGCTTTACTCATTCAAGTTCTGCCCTGTTATCTGCTCCTCGGTAACAACACCACTCCAAAACCTAGTGCCTTAAAACTGATGTATTATTGTTTCTCATATTTCTGTTCATTGAATGGGCTCAGTAGGGTAGCCTTCACCTAGGGTTTCTTATGAAGCTGCAGTCAGATGTCCACTGGGGTTGCAGCCATCTGACATGGTTGTCCACTACAATTTCAACAGGGGCTGCTGGCCAACACCCATTTATGGAGTCTGCATGTCATTTGGTACAGCATGGATTCTGGGGTCCTTGAGAGAGCACTGCAAAAGCAAGCATTCCAAAAAGGTCCTTGTAAAGGTTAAAAGGCTTCTTACGACCTAACCTCTGAAGTCATAGTTTATTTCTGCAAAAGCAGTCAGTCACAAAGCCCACCCATGTTTAAAAGGTTGGAGAAATAGACCCACCTTTTAATGAAGAATTGACAAGATCACATTGCATAAGAGCATATGGAAATGGGAAATATTATTGAGGTCATTTTGGGAAAATACCACCCGCCACAGTTTTATGGTCTTGCCAATATCCATATATCATAATAATATCTTTACATTACACAAAGCAATGAACTTCATAGGACAGTTTCCCGAAGTGTCCTTGAATATAAGCCAATGAAATCACACTATAGAACAATTCAGTTAAAGCAATAAAAGCCATAAAAGTCTCAAGTTATATGACCTCAGTAGCTATTTTTACTATTATATCTTAATCCAGAGATAAATTTAAAAATTCATGACTATATCAGCATTTCTCATACTATATCCAAATATTCTGAATACTACTATCTGATTAATAGGGATAGAGCCATATTTGACAAATAAAATAATAAAGGCATTCCATAAGTACAAGTTTTGTTTATATCAACTGCCCAGCTCTACCACTGACTCTGAATCAGCTTGTCAATTTTTTTAATAGATAAAAAGTTTTGAGAATTATTGTTGTTTCAAAAACACACAAACCAAAATGTTGATATGAGTTTAACATAGTTTTGCCATATATTTTTAAGCTCAGAATACTTTCCTCCTACCTTTGGTATACTAATTAAGATCTGAGATACCTCAGAGAGCAAAGATTGGAGAGTACTGATGTGATACAACACAATTTTCATATCCTACCACTGTCTCTCATCCACAATTATTGACTCCATCAGGTGAGTTGTTCATAAATATTGAATGATATTCTATTTGAAAATAAACTCTAAGCCAAGTACCTGTTAGATGTGAAATAACATCCCTTTGCATTTAATCAATCCAGGAATATAGTTGGTGTTCCTTTGTAAAAAAAAAAAAAAAAAGACAACAAAAGGCAACTCAATATCTTTATTAAGAGGCAAACTAAGGAAATCCTTACCAGAGAACACAACAAATGATTGGATGATTGCGAACCCAGAGTTCAACTCTGTATATGTAGCATGATAAAAATAATTTACTTAAAATCCTCCCTGTCAATATACAGACAGATATCAAGCAACTTAAACTTTTGCAAATAAATTGATCTTATTACTAAATTCAAGGTTATAAGTATAAAATCTAAAGTCAGTGTAAAAATCTACAAATGTCCTTTCACTCATTTGCTAAACTTCAAACAGTTTCAAGTTTAGAACATACTTGCAAATATGTAGTTCACACACACAAAAAACTATGATTCTTAAATTTAGGGGACTATATTTACTTTTTATAAATAGCATATAAATTGTTCTGTATTACTTAATATAATTATGATTCTAAATTTAATCATTATAAGACTAATAAGAATCTAATATTTTCTAAGCTAATGTGAATTAACTAATATTTAATAAATAAATGAATTCACGCTTCACTGTATTTAAGGTTATGTAATTGTATCCAGCTCTGAGAGTGCTCTAGTTGATGCCGCTTAAAGAATAGTATTTCCTCATAGTATTTTGACTAGAAAAAAAGGCAAATGTTTAATATTAGAAAAATTAGGGGAAAAGTTTATAAATATAAGAACTATATTTCAAAAGTTTGGTTATTTAGCGAGACCAAACAAACTATGACACATTTCCCCTTTACATGACAACCTGAATCAAAAAGCTATGAACTAAAACAGAATGTACTACATTACAACTAGGTTTCATCAAGGCTGGATCTAGTTGTGGAATTTTTTCAAGGCAAAATGCCTGACTCAAAGATAATATGGGTGCTATCTATGATATTAAAAAACTTTGGGGCCTCTGCTTCACTGCGACAGAGTACCAAAGAGAATGGAAAATGATAAAGTTATGTTTAAGGAAAAACAAATTTATGAATTAGTGAGAAAACGAAAGAAACTTTAAATGAAAGCAGTTTTCAGGGATGCCTCCCCTGAAGCTATGCAAAATTGAAAAGGCATGTACTGAATCTTAAAATAGCATTCAGTGATATCTTCTATTCTACCCTTTTAATGGATGATTTGTATGCAACACTTCCATGTGAGATGAGAATATTACAGACTACAGCATGGGTAGCTTGAGATAATAGGCGGAGTGAAAAATCCTGTGTTCAAATAGTGTTTTTCTCTGACTACCCAAGTAACACAGCCAGTGAACATGACACACATCATCATGTGGCTTTAGCCATAGCTTATGCCTTTTATTTTAAAGGAAAAATAACCACTATTAAAAAAATTAGCTTCCTTTAGCACTTCATCTCTAATAAGCTAAACCTTAAAGTAAGTGGTGATTGCCTTTTGGTGACACTATAGAAACTAATATGCTTGAAATGAAGACAGACAACTATTCTGGTTTTAGTTACATTTGTTTTTGAGGTGATACTCCGAAAGTATTATGAGCTGATGGATATGAGAAGGTCCAATGAGAAGACCTTTATAGTAACTGAAAAATGGACACACAAAAAATAATATCATACTGTAAGGAAGGGATGATAGCTAACTTTAAAGAATTGCCACCTTTTTAGAAGAATACATTTTTGAGGGAAAGCCCATGTGTGGAGTTCTTCACTTTCTTACCATGTTAGAGAAAAACATTATCCTATAAAGACTGGCATGTCATAATATCAAAAGACCTCACTAACTAAGACGCTTAAGCACAAAAACTAACCATTTTTTCTTATTAAAAAGTGTATGCTACAAAATACGTAAACATATTTTAACTTACTATCAACTTTCTGATAGAAGAGGAAAAACAATAAGTCGCTTAAAAATCTCAGTCTGGTTTTTAGCACCAATAAGTACTGTCACTACCATGCATATTCTGTTTCATGACATTAAAACTTAATATAATTTCTTTTTCATATATTGTGTGATGTATAGTGAAGACTTCGTCTCACCCAAAGAGAGGTCTGAGCTTTGCCTTCAGTTTCTGGAAGGTGATCTTCAAGTCCCTGGAATGCTCTGCCTGAGAGAAGTGTCTTTGTAGGCCCGGGGCCTTTGGTCACCGGACAGCATAACAACGTGATTTACTTTGGGAGATTTGGGCCACACCATATTGGTTCTGAGCTCCAGAGGAACTAGAGATTAAAGGTATTAACTCAATCTCTAGGAGTGGGAGACTAAAGGTCAGAAAGAAGTATGTAATCAAGCCCCAATAAAAACTCTGGACAACAAAGTCTCTGGTATGCTTCCCTTGTTAGAAATACTCTGTGTGTATTATCTAATATTATGGCCAGGAGATAATATGCATATATATATATATATATATATATATATATATATATATACACACACACACACACACACACACACACACACACATGGGAGAGAGAGAGGCAGGGGAGAGAGAGAGAGAGATTTTTTTAAAAATAAGCAATTGGGGGCCAGCCGAGTGGTGCAATGGTTAAGAACTGGCTTGGGATGCCAGAGGGCCCCGGTTCGGATCCCACATATGAGGGCCAGTTACACTGCCCTCAAAAAAAATAATAAAAAAATAAGCAATTGGTTCATGTTATTTCATGCTACCTGGCAAGTACAAAATTTGTAGGGCAGGCTGGTCATTTGGGAACTCAAGAAGGAGTTGATGTTGCAGTCTTGAGGCAAAATTTTTTTCTTCTCTGGAAAACCCTATTACTTTACTCATAAGACCTTCAGCTGGTTCAGATTAGGCTCATCCACATTATTGAAGGTAATTCCCTTTTCTTAAAATAAAGTGATTATAGATGTTAGCCATTCTACAAAATACTCTCACAGCAACATCTATACTAGTGTTTGAGTAAGTGTCTGTGTACTATAGCCTAGCTAAGTGGACACATAAGGTTAGAAATCACAGTAGCCAACTAGTTTGAAGTGAGGGTAGTCCTAGGGACCCCTGAATTTGTGGCTGGTACCAGATATGAGGATCATCTTGTAGGAACTGTGTCCTCTAGCTTGTATAGTTGGCTAAACTCTAAAATAGACCCACAAAAGTGCAGTAAACTCATTTTTGACAAAGGCACAAAGGCAATTCAATAGAAAAAGAACAGTATTTTCAACAAATGGTGCTGGAACAATTGGGTATACATATTTTAAGAAACTAAAAACAGACTTCACATCTTAAAAAATAACCGAAAATGGATCATAGACTTAAATATAAAATTCTAAACTATTTGTGGAAGAAAATATAGAAAGAAAAACTATATAAAATTGAATTTGGTGATGAGCTTTTTTAGATGTAATAAGAAAAGCACACTCCATGAAAGAAAAAATTGATAAGTTGAATTTTTTTAATAGAACTTTTGCTCTGCAAAGACACTGTTAAGAGAATGAAAAGACAAACTACACAATGGGAGAAAGTATTTGCATATCACATATCTGATAAAGTATTTGTATCCATCCAAAATATACAGAAAAAAAAAAACCTCTAAAACTCAACAATAAAAAAACAAATAATACAATTTTAAAATGAGCAAAAGATTTGGACACTTTACCAATGCAGATATACATATGCAGAAATATGAAAAGATACTCAAATCATTTGGCATTAAGGTAATTCAAATGAAAACAATGAGATAGCACTACATGCTGATTAGAATTGCTGAAATCCAAAAAACTGACAATATCTATCTCTGGCAAGAAGAAAGTAACAGGAACTTCAGTTCATTGCTGGTAGGAATGCAACACCACCACTCTGGAAGACAGTTTGGCAGTTTTCTTATAAGCTAAGCATAGTTTTGCCATCAGATCCAGCAACTGTGCCCGTAAATATTTACCGAACTAATTTGAAAAGTAATGTTTACATAAACCTACACATGAATATTATAGAAACATTATTTATAATCATCAAAATATATAAACAACCAAGATTTCCTTCAATAGGTGTATGGATAAACAAACTGTAGGCTGTCTATACAATGGAATGCTATTTTGCAATTTAAAATAATGCACTATGAAGCCATACAAAGACACTGAAAACCTTAATTGCATGTTACTAAGTGAAAGAAGCCAAACTAAAAGACTATATATTGTATAATTCCATGTATAATGATATTCTGGAAAAATCAAAACTGTAAAGACACTAAACCAGTGGTTGCCAGGGAGAAATTCAAGGTGGGTCTAGTGATTAGGGAAACACAAGGGATTATTTCAGGCAGTAAAGCTATTCTGTATGATATCGTAATGGTATACATGATTTATCAAAATCCATAGAACTTTACAGCACAAATATTGGACCTTAATATATGCAAATTTAAAAATTTATTTAGAAAGTTAAGGGATTCCAGAATGTAATACAAAATGTGATGAGAATATAACTCTATTACAAATGTATGATACAACCTTACCTAAAGGAGGGTGGAAAAAAGTGAAGTAACTTTGGAAATGAGTAGAGCCTGTAAGAGTAAAGGAAAAAAATAATTGTGCATAATACTGTATTCTAGTTGATAAAGCTGTTTACTGTGTGGGTCAACAATTTTGAAATCATTATACGTGTATATTAGAACTGAACACTCAAGTAAAAATAAGGTGGATGGTGACAGACAAATTTCTCACTTTTGTAGTGAGAGGTTAGAGTTAAGCAAAATGAGAAGGGTAGAATGATATATGTGGCAATGCATTAGAGTTGGAGACATCAGTATGAATGGATGAATCCTACAGAAATGTGTGTGTGTGTGTGTGTGTGTTTGAATGTGCATGTGTATATACATGCATTGGTAGATACACATCTATTTAATTTCTCCATCACCTGAGAAAAGCTAAAACAATGATAGCCCAATAAGAATGAGCACATCTAACACTTGTAACCTGGTTTCGAATACCATTCTTCAATAAAAAGAACAAAGATTCCTTGAAGAAATAACTGTTCTAGAAATAGGGCAGGAAACATACAAGATGAGTTTACAAGGAAGTGTTCAAAAACATTTTAATAATGGGAATATATCAATGGGGACACTAGGCAAATGGAAAGAGCTTCCAATGGCCAGCTGTAATACAACTGATCTTTGATGGAGTAAAGGCAAAACACTGGAGAAAAGTCAGTCCTTTTAAAAATTGGTACTGGAACAATGATATATACACATGCAAAAAAAATAATAATAAATAAGTCTACACACAGACCTTCACAAAAATTAACTCAAAATGGAATATTGACCTATATGGAAAACACTAAATTATTAAACTCCTAGAAGATAACATAGGAGAAAACCTAGGGAATCCTGAGTATGGTTATGACTTTTTAGATATAATACCAAAGGCATAATCCATGAAGTAAATAATTGATAAGCTGGACATATTAAAATTTTTAAAAAATTCTTCTCTGTGAAAGACACATCAAGAGAATACAAAGAAAATTCACAGACTGGGAGAAATTATTTGTAAAAGACACATTTAATAAAGGACTATTATCCAAACTATACAAAGAACTCTTAAAACTCAACAGTGAAAAATGAAATGCCTGATATAAAAATGGGCCAATGGCATAAACAGACACCTCACAAGATACATATATATATGACAAATAAACCTATGAAAAGATGCTACACTTCATATGTTTCATATGTCATTAGGGGAATGCAAATTAAAACAAAAATATGATACCACTATTAGAATGGCCAAAATCCAGAACACTGATGATTACCAAATGCTCAAATGCTGGTGAGGATATGGAGCAACAGGAACCCTCATTCATTGCTGGTGGGAATGCAAAATGGTACAGCCACTGTGGAAGACAGTTTGGGAATTTCTTATAAAACTAAAAATACTTTTACCATACAATTCAGCAACTAAACTCCTGGCATTTACCCAAAGGAGTTGGAAAGTTATGTCTACACAGAACGTTGCACAGAGATGTTTACAACATCTTCATTCATAATTGCCAAAACTTGGAAATAATCAAAATGTTCTTCAGCAGGTGAATGGATAAATTGTGGTACATATAAACAATGCAATATTATTCATCAGTAAGGAGAAATGGGTTTCCAAGTCATAAAAATACATGGAGAAAATTAAAAATGTAGTTTACTAAGTGAAAGAAGCCAATCTGAGAAGGCTACATACTGTATGATTTCAACTGTATGACATTCTGGAAAAGGCTAAATTATGCAGGCATAGAAAGATCAGTAGTTGCCAGTGGTTAGCAGAAATGAGGGATGAATAGGCAAATCACAGAGAATTTTTAGGGCAGTGAAATACTCTATCTGATACCATAATGGCAGATACAGGCTGTAATTCAATTGTCAAAACTCATAGATTATAAAACACCAAAAGTGAGCCCTAATGTAAAGTAGAAACTTTGGGGGATGATTGGTTGATATAGGTTCCTTGACTACAACACATGTGCTACTCTAGTGTGTCATGTTGATAGTGAGAGAGACTGTGCATTTGTACGGGCAGAGAGTATATGGGAATTTTCTGTATCTTTCACAGAATTTTGCAGTGAATCTAAAACATCTCTAAAAAAATTAAGTTTATTAAATAAATAAATAAATAAAATATTGGATTATAGCCCAAAGTATAAAATAAATGAACCCATACTGTTACAAATAAATAATTAAATAAATAAATGGGTGCTAGTAAATAAATCTCCCTGGAGTAGAATTCCAAATAATTCATGCAAATATTATCACTCAAAAAGATGGATATTTAGTCCCCACTCATTAATCATAGGCTGTGCATAGTGACTTCCTTCCAAAGATTACAGTATGGAAAGAGGAAATAAGTTAGTTTACAGTGGAGAGAACTAAAAAATACTAGCTCAGTCAAGTGATCAAAATCAACATCTACAATGACATATCATGCTGCTAGACTGTAATCTTGATATGATAAGAATGGTAACTTCTCTCTGTGATCTTCCTTCCCAAAGCCCATACCCCCAGCCTAATAATGAGAAAAACATAGACACATTCTAACTGAAGGACACTGTACAAAAATCCTAACCAATACTCCTCAAAATTGTCAAAGTCATCAAAAATGTGGAAAATTTCAAAAATTATCACAGTCAACAGAGCTAAGGAGACAGTGATTAAATGTAGCATGGTGAATTCGGGATCAGAAGAAGGACATTAGATAAAAACAAAAGAAGTCTGACTAATCATAATCATAAGACCCAGTGCCTCTACAATTAGTTCTTAAGAATGTCTTGTAGGATCAGTATTTTCTGAAGACAAAGGTACACAGAGAATACCTATTTTCTGTTATTAAGCTGGAAACATGAAGAATTGTCTCCACTGGAAGCCTCCTTAGCTACCACATGTAAAAGCTCACCTGGAGTGGAAAAAATTCAAACTGATAATATAGCAATAAGCAGAGTCAAGGAATAAAAAGAAAGGCCTGATAACATTATTACAGTCCTAGATAATGCTCATGAAATTAGATCTATTGCTGACTTCCAGGTTACACAAGCCAATAAGCACCCATTTTTGCTTATGGCAATTTAAATTTGTAGTGCCTGTGCTGAGAAAGTCCTACTAATCAAAAGTCCACTTAGTTCTGTCACCTATGTATAAGAATACTTGATAGAGAATCTTTAACAAGGAATTAAATTTAATTGACAACGTTTATATGAGAAAGAACATATACAACAAAAGTTCTTATACACAAAACCCAGACATAAATTAATAAAGCAACTTGGAATACAACAACACAAATTATGATGTTGATTTGCTACTTAGGAAATGATAAGAAACCTTGACAACGAAGGCCAAAAGAACATTTTTGAATTGATTAAATCTGGGTTACTTTTCACTTACTCTTGTCATAAATTCACTGTTCCTCTTCTCTCAACTCATAGCCTTTGGCACTAGAATCAAGTCCTCTACTTCATTCAGGGAACTTTCTTTCTAGTTTTTGTGCTTTACTCAAGTAAAGATTTACTTTTTTGAGGTGCACTGATGAAGAAGGAAAAAATCCTTTTTCTTTAGCAAAAAGAATCACTCATTGATGGGGGATTCATACTGAAAATAAGTTTGTTATTGGCCAAGCAGTATTTTCTGGGTAATATTACTTGTCATCTCTCTCATAGCAATAATTTGCAGAATTTCCTGCTTAAAGAATTGCTTCACATTTGTCTATACAATGGTTATTTGAGTGCTGACTATGTGTCTTGAACTTCATGGGCCACTATGCCACACAATCACATTAATATATGGTCCTAATACACAAGGAATACAGTGCTAAGTCGATACTGACACAAAGAAGCCAATTAGAGAACAAAGCATTATACAAAAAAAGCAAACTAAATCAAATACCTGGATAATAAGGTATAGATAATAAGACAGTGCTTATAATGTTCAAAAAGAATGAGAAAAGGGAGGCTCAACATAGGAAAAGATCCTTGGAGAAGCTGTATGAAGGTGACACTTGCAGAATGAGTAAATTGTGTCTAGATGAGCTAGGTGTCAATAGTGGGAAATGAGTGAGGTGTGTCACTTTGGTGGAATAAGCAGTATGGGCTAGGTTGTAGAGGTAAAACATGTACAGTATGTGAAGGTGATTTAAAAAACGGCCTAATTAGAGCAGGGAGCACATATTAGAGAGTAGTCAGCAATAAAATTGAAGATTTAGGGAAGGGTCACGTTATCAGGGAAAATAAAAACCATGGAGAGAAAGCTTAAATGTGTTTATGGCCATAACAGAGTCATTTTAAGGTCTTAAGCAATAAAATTTCAGGTACTCTTACCCAGAGGCTTTTGCTCATGAAGCAAAGATGGACAGTTCTTTGCACTTAGCTGAAAACTAAGTGGATCAAGGTGGGTACCCAGCTCCTTGATAAACAAAGGATCTGCCCAATAGGAATGATAATGATAATTATTAGTTAAACCAGACTGACTGCATAAAGGACTGTTCAAGGGGTAGAGTAAGAGTAAGAGGAAACTTACAGATAGAAACATATCATGAAACCACAAAGGCCATAAGGGAGATTAAGAGAGGAGACAATTGCTTCCAATAACCCCTTACACGTAAGGTAGTCAGAGCAAAACTCTGTTCTTCAGTTCAAGAAGCCTAACACTTCAGCATGATGATAGTGGTAGTTTATTGATCAGGCAGCACTGTGAAATCTTGGGGGTAGGAAAAGAAAAGCAAAGACACCTGCTAAAAATATATTGAAGCAAGCAAGACTGGGGGACATGAGATCTATAGACTACGGTAACGGAAATGAGCCTAGGAATAAAGAGACATGAATGTGTGACCCTGAGAAACCACATTCAGATTCAGTTCTCCTTCCATCACCATATATATGACCCCTTTAACCCTCATCTATGACTCCCCCCCCCCTTACACTCTGGTAACCACCAAACTATTGTCTGTGCCTATGAATAAACTTTAATGAAAAAATAAAATAAAATAAAGAAATACTCCAACCATGGGGGAAAAAAAAAGAAAGAAAGAAAAGAAACCACACTCGAAATGTCTGGATTACTGAGCTCACCATCATCAGGATTGATTCCTTGATTGAATTCCATAGATAAGTAAATAAATTCTTCATAGGGGAAAGAAGTAATGTCTATGTACAAAACTTGAGAGAGAGAGAGAGGAAGAGAGAGAGAAATTGATTTTCTGCCTTGCCTTGCCCTGCCTTGCCCTGCCTTGCCCTGCCTTGCCCTGCCTAAATAATGTGAAAAACATTGGTTGAACCACCAGCCCCCAATCAAGCAATCAGGTTAACTTGGATCACTATGACTATTTGACCTTGAGGAAAACTACAGTTCGCTCATGATTGGTCAAAGAATGACCTTCTCAAAAGCCTACTGTTTTAAAAAATAATCAAGTCACAATAAACAATTAAAAATATAACAAAGCATATCACCCACAGTAATAGCTAGGTTCTAAACACAGGCGACCAAAGCATTGGCTTAAAATCTGAAGTGTAGCTTGGGGGCCTGTGCTGTTCTATTTTAAGTTCTGAATTTTCAGATCTGTGTACCTTGTGGCAGAGTGACTACCATGCAAATTCCCCTGTGACTCTGCTGAGCAGTAAATCAGCTCATTGCGGCTGGGTTTGTGCTCAGCACTGTTGCCAGGCAGCATTGGAGGAAAGAAAGAATATACAGCAGTCATTCTCTAATTTTAGTGTGGGCAAGGGTCATTAGGAGCCTTGTTATAAAGGCACTTTCCTAAGCCCTGTCCTGAGAGATTCTGATTCAGAAGGTCTGGAATGGGACCCAGATATCTGTGTTTTACTAAGTACTCCCCAGTTGATTCTGATACAGGCAGTCCATGGACAGTGTTTTGTGAAACTCTTATCTGTAAAAATAATGAACCAAGTGCTCCATCCAGCATGTCCCCATAGCAGACAGTGCATCTCCGTTATGTCAAGGTGCACAGCATGTCCTATTAATGTGATTTGTTTATATTTTGTGTCACTAGAGTGTGAGCTTCTTGAGGGTATATCTCAGTCAATTAATTTTATGTCCCCAATCTTGGAACAGTGAGTTTAATGGAAGATAACCTAAAGTTGATGCCACAACTGTAAACAGGATATTTCTCAATAACCAAAAAAAGCATTATAATTTATTAGAAATTACTGTTTGCTAGGTCATTCCCCTGCTAAAATATACTGATTCTAGCCATATCTGGAATCCTACTCTGGCTTTTGGGGCCTGTTTATCCTCTTCTAATCGAACTAAATGTTATAAAATGAATCACCACCTTCTCATATAAACTCACTTTTCTATTCACAGTGATTTTTCTTTTTTATTCCTTTTTTGAGAAGTGGGCAACTGACTGAACTTGAATTAACCTTGCTACCTATTCCTGGTCATGGTCATCAGATTTATTCAGAAATAGACACAAGCCCAAAGCAGAGCCAGTTAGTCATTCTGAGACTTTTCTTTAAGTGGAGCTAGTATAATTTTCTCTTTTTTATAATTATTCATTAATTCATCCAGTAAAATCATGTCACTTCTCCATTCAAATACCAAATACTGACAGTGAGCCTCACATCTCTTGGTGAACTGGCCCCCTTTCCTCCTCTGCCTCTGACCTCCATCACCTCAGCTCCAGTCAAGCTGCAGTCTTAGGGCCTTTGCACTAGCTGTATTCTTTGCCCCAGTGCTTTCTCTACCATCCCCCCATATCTACATGGGTCACTCCCTCATCTTCAAGTCTTTATTTGGAACTAGCAAGTGCCTACCTCGGGAGCACTCCTGATCTTCTTTTTCCCTCACTTCCTTCTCATTTCACAGAACTTATCTTCTTCAAACATACCAAAAAAATTTACTTTTATAATTATTGGTTGTTTTCTTCCAACTAAATTTTCTTCTAATGTGAATTGCATGAAAGCAAGGATCTTTGAGGCATCCCAAGTATCTAATAGAATAGTGTGTGGCACATAGTAAGCATACAATAATTCAATCATTCAATTCTTCCAACCAATATTTGAATGTTTCTATGTGCCAGGTAGCAAACAGATAAGTCTTTGCTCTTATATAATAGAACTCACATAATAGTGGAGAATACCATTAACAACCAATACTTATACAACATAATGCCAACTACTGCTTAGAAGAAAATAGAACATGGAAAGAGAGAGAGTGTACCAGGGGTATTATTTTAGATAGGATGGTCAGGTCCTTGAAGTGGTAATATTTTAGCAGAGTCCTGAAGGAAGTGAGAGAATGAAAATGTAAAGACACAGCAACAAAGCCAAGGTTCTGGGGCTTGAATCTGGCTATGCTTTTTTTTTTTTTTTTTTAGCTGAGCCTTTCTGCCACCTGTTGGCAGCTCAGTGGCAGCTCAGCTCAGGCCAGGACTCAAACCGCTGTTGCTCAGAGCTCGCACTCTTGAGCGAGCTCTTAACCAACTGAACCACTCGGCCAGCCTCTGGCTATCCTCTTGATTCTGATATGTTCTTATGTGACATTGAGTTAGATACCTTTCCATAAATTAATTTCCCATGTCTCCATAATGGGGATAAAAATAGCATCTTTCTCAGAGGCTTGATGCTGAGCATTAAATGAATTAATTTATACATAAAGTCCATAGAACAGCACCTGAACATAATAAATACTCTATAATTGGCTATTACTATTGGTATCCTGAGGGGGAGAATTCCAGTAGAGGATAGCAATGGACAATCTCCACAGCTCCCCAGAATCAACTATCAAGTCACTGTAGATGAATTCCCCAACCTACTACTTACAGTTATTTATTATCTTATAGTTCTGGGGTCAGAAGTCTGAAATGTGTTAACAGAGCTGCGTTCCTTCTGTAGGGTCTAGGGAAGAATTTGCTTCCTTGCTTTTTCCAGCTTCTAGAGTCTATCTGCTTTCCTTGGCTCATAGCCCCTCCCTCTACGTTGAAAGTTGGCAATCTAACATCTTCCCATGTTTCTTTGACTCTAAGACATCTACTTGCTTCCATCACATCTTCTTCTTTCTTTCCCTTATAGAGAAACTTTGGGCACATCTAGAAAATCCAGAATAATCTCTTATCTAGAGATATTAACTATATCACACCTACAAAATCCTTTGATGTAAAAAGTAACATATTCAGAGATTCTGGGGATTAAGACATGGATAACTTGGAGTAGGGAGCACTATTCTGTCTATCATACTATTCAGTTGTCGGAAAAGTCATGATGTATTTTTTCTGTTTTTCACTGTAAAAATGCGTCATGACTTTTCCGACAACCCAATAGCTTTGACTTTTCTCCCGAGTGTTATATTTACATAAAATGGCCCAATGTTCTGCTTTCAAAATTTCAACTTTACCTAAAAATATTTTTAAATGTAGTTATTGCTCAACACATACTCCCTCTCTTTCAGCTAATGTTGCATAACCATTATTGCAGTTATCCTCACCAGAAACATGATGAAAGGGCATCATGATATACAAAATTGTGGACACTAGGGGAAAATACCCTGGCTTGAGTATTTGGCTAATAAATCTTTAGCCAAGCTCTCTTTACAATACGCTCAATCATCACCTAAATATAGGGATAATAATGATATCTGCTTAGATTCCTTTTGATAACTAAATAATTCATGAACAGTGTATGTTATACAGTAAATGCTCAATAAATCTTACTTATTTATTAATACTTAGCTAGTTCCCTCATCCCCTGTATTGATCAAGACAGGCTAGGTTTGCTGCAGTGACAATTAAACCTAAAATTTCAGTAATTTACAGCAACAGAGGTTTCTTTGCTATTCATAGAAAGTGGCTCTCATGGATCAACAGGTTTTCTGTTCCTCAGAGCCACTTAAGAACCAGCCTGAAAGAGAAATCATCTTCTCAGATATTGCAAGTTATAATGATAGAGGAAAAAAGAGAGCTCTGAAGGTCACACATCAGTGATTAAATACACAGGCAAGAAATTACGCACTTCACTGTCATGTGCAACTTGTTGTCTGAAATTAACCACATGACTGCACCCAACCACAGGAAGACAGAAAGTACACTTAATGTGTCTGGAAAGAGAAAGAACTGTAATTATTTGACTAATAGCACTAATAACAACTACATCCCCAAATTCAAACTATTTGAGTTCTTGTTAGATTACCTTTGGCATTGCTTTCTATGCTGGCTCTATTTTCACTTCAACTGCCATTTCTATATCTATGCTTTAAATGATATTTTGCTTGGACTGCTGCAATAATCTTAGTGGTTTCATTACTTCCACTTTCTTGTATTTTTAATGCATCCTTCAAACTGATGATATGGTCCTAATAATATCACTTCCTCCTCCAAAAGCTTTTGATAATAAGGCAGTTTAGTATAATAGTTAATAACTCTGGCTCTGGAGTCAGATAGATCTAGATTTAGACAGATACACAATTAGCCAGATACGAGTATGTGACTTTGGGAATATTTCTTAAACTCTCTAAGCCTCAGCATGGTTTTGAGGATTAGGTAAGATAATGTTTATAAATTGCATATTTACTGACTACAAAACTTGATATTACTGTAGTTTGATAAATGTTAGCTCTCATTTTTTCTACTGCTTAAAGAATAAAGTTCAAAAATTTTAACATGACATCTAAGTCTTTTGTTGCTTGAGATCAACTTAATTTCCTGTCTTGTTTTCTCTGTTTCACTTTCCCCCCTGAACTTTATATTTACCATGCTGCCTTCCATAAATACAGCATAAATTATTCAACCATTATGTCTTCTCACAGACTGACTCCATATCCAGAAATGCCCTTTCTCTTTTTATCCTGTAGAAAGTACCCCCATAGTCCAAAGCCTATCTCAAACATTAGACTTCCCCATGAAGCTGTCAATGATAATCTCGTCAAAATGAATCACTTCCTTCCCTCCTTCTTTATACATGTATCACTTATCTCTTGTTCCTTGAATGGCAGGCATTTCATTGCATCCCTACTAGATTCTAAGGCCCTTGGTTCAATTCATCACACATGGAATGAGGTGCTACCATCTACCCAGAACTGTGCAAAGAACTGCAGACATAGTAATTAAAAAAACAGATGTGGGCCCAGCACTCTTGGTCTGTGCCTTTCCCACTGGGGTACCTTGCACATGAGTGTTTGTTGAATTGAGTTATTTTTTTACATGAGGCAGACTGAGGAATCTTTCTATCATTCCTGACTCTCTCCTTTGGATTATCTCCAGGTTTCATGTGTCTATTGAAATTGCTTTGGTCAGTTTTAAACATGAGACTCTTATAAAAGCTTTACAAATGCTAAGGAGTGTGAAAAGATGAACTTGTGTTTCCTATAGTTACACTCCTGTTTATATTTGTTCCAGAATTATGCTTTGCTTCATCAACAGCAGGGCTATATTGTAGCTGTGTTTTGCTATACATTAAAATATGTGTTGGGGAAGGACCAGATTCTCAGCCTGTATAACTATATTTTCCCCAAATTGCCTACAATGTGAACCACCCAACAAAGAATGTATATACATGTGTGTGTGTGTGTGTGTGTGTGTGTGTGTATAAACAAAGCTTTGAAGCAAGGTATTTTCCCAAACTTGAAATAGAATAAAATATAAACTACCTACCAATACTCCAACACTCCTTCTTTTTTAATTAGCTAATGAAATGTGCAGAGAAAATGTATTCCTCAGTCCCAAGAGATACTTTCTCTGTGAAGTCTTATCTGTTCACCTCAGTGTTCCTGGCAGAAAATCTGACTCGATCCTTTGCATTCCTCAGGTATGGAGAAAGGTCTCAGTCTCAAGAGCCTGATAATCCTAGGTTCAAATGACATCGTTGTCACTTAATAAGGTACAATTTAGCCACGTAACGTAATCTCTGAGCATTAATTGTCTCATTGGTAAAATGGAGATAATATATATTTCCTAAGATGGTTGTGAAGATTAGCAAGATGGTGTCTATTAGGTGCTGAGCAGGTATGTGACATTTAGAATCACTCGGTTTATGGCAGTTATTAGCTCCTGTAGTTTCTGCTATATCAACCTGCCTTGCCAGACCATGAGTCTCCTGGGACAGGAACAAGTTTTGAGAATGGTGATTATTTCAGTCACTGCCTCCATTGCCTTACACAGTGCTCAGAAAATATTTGTTAATAGATAATTTATAAACTCTGGCTATTTATGAGTCATGCAGGCTTTCTTTGACATCCATTACCGATGTGCCAGTAAGCCCTTCTGATTTTATTGCCTGTCACTTCTCATTGAATAGTGACCCAAAGCTGGAAGCTAGTAACTGGACTGTTATTTGAATTGGTGGTAGAGGATTAGGGTTTAAATGTGGCGAATGAGACATGGATTGAATATTCTGTGCTAATGAAATATTGTTCTATTCAACTTAGAAGAAATTATTTCAAATCAAAAAATTTGAGCAATGACCTCAGAACGTCCCTTAAAATTAGAGTACATTTATCTCTTCCTTTGAGTTTTTCTCTGCATGTAACTGTGTGTAAATATTCCTAAGCAACATATCTGCTAAGGAGTAGTGATTTTTCTCCCTGTGAATAAATGTGTATGCCCTTTTAGAGAGCATGAATAAAGGTAATAATACAAGTAATAGTAATATCAGGCTAAATTCAAATTTAAAGGTGCAAGGTCTCTATTTTATAGTCAATAAAATGTAAAGGACAAAACCCCATTTGGGTACTTTTGTCTTATAATCAATAAAAAGCCTCTTTCCCTTATTAGGCAGTGTCAGTTGCAGTCAACCATTGTCAACAAACAATTTGCTCTACCAGTGAAGCAAATCATTACTAAACACATGGTGCTGCTGCAGTTCTCCATTCTGTCATGAGCATAAAATGGAAAAGAAAAAGAAAAAAGAAAAAAATACTCTAGGAATTGAAAACCAACAAGATATACAGGAGAGTGAATTTTCAGGCGAATATAAAAGACTCTTTTGCATCTTTTCCTAAAAACCAAAGGGAATTACCTATCTATGGTATACACTGTCTCAAATTATGCCTTTTAAAACTCGCTCATTGAATATGTAAGGCCAATACATGTGTGATAGCTATCACCTTGGCAAATGCAGCAAGCAGAGACAGGGATGGTAGACATAGCCAACCTAGAAGAAAAAAGGAAGTAAAAGCCTATTTTATTCAAAGCCAGCTAGAATCAGGAGGGTTGAGAACATTGAAAAAGAATGTGAATCTTTGCCCCATCCCTCAGACAATCAGCACAAAACAGTGCTGGCCACATTGTCGGTACTCAATAAATATTGGCTAATCAACCTATCCAGTGACAGAAAACTGAAGTCTCCAGCTACTGCAAGTGTATTCTCAAGAACAGAAGGGCTTTGAACTAAGGCCAGAAAGCCTTTGGGACCACGGGGAGGCAGAGTGCAGCTGGATAGAGACCACACAGATTCTTGAAGTGATCGTACTTCTTAGTCATCTAAGCTCAGAAAAGCAGAGCTGGGAAAGATGACAGTAAGCTGAGAAAAAGACTGGCTGGTTCCTTGCATTCCTGCATGGAACAGTTTCTTTTTTGGCACAAGAATCTTCTAGGTCTGTAGGGCAAGAGATCTCTCAGCTGTCAAAACCCTCTCTTCACTTCCCGAGCTAAGTGCCAAACCAGAAGTGTCAGTCAGGAAGAGTTGGTTGCTGCAATACATCTGACATTTACTCTTCACTGCCTAGGCCTGGAGCATTCTGGAATGAACCTCCTTCTACAGGGTCACCGGGGACCTGTTTCAAATCCAGGGGTGGTGTTCCAAGAAGCCCAGGAGCAACAGGTGCCAGGACAACTGAACTGTCCCAGTGAGTCAGGCAGAAGGAGCTGCAGAGATAAGGAGTGGGTGGGAGAAGAGAGAGCTCTGCTGGTTTCAATGTGCCTGAACTGGCGCTGAAGGAAGATACTTCTTGGAAGCTAGACCCAGGAGCAACCTCTGCTGCTATGGGAACAGCTGTGGTAGCTCTTTGGGGATGGCTAAGTTCCAGAATTCAGGGCTGGCAATCTGAGAAACCTCTCTAGTTTTTGGCTCCGAATTGATCATCACACTAAAACTGAATGTTTAACTGGAATACAAAACACTTCAAGGTCTGTTGTTTCAGGTGCAACTTATCCCTACTAAGTTTAAAGATCTAAGAACAACTACTGTACTTTTAGTTCCTTCAGAATGAAAAGTAATACAAATACAGATTTTTAAACTTATGGGTATTTTCATCTCAATGCACCGGGACGTGGGGATTTACACGCATAATTCCCATGAACACTAATAGGCATTAGAGCATGCGCACCAATTCCCTTGTGTCTAAATGAGAACATAACCATATGGATACTAATAAGTACATTTCTAATTCTGATTTTATGCAGATTTAACACAATATTTTATACAACACTGAGCAAACTCTTTGGAGACAAAAATTGTCTCAATTACTTCCCAACAGAGGCAAACACATTTATACAAACTCCTATTATTTCTATAATTGATTTCTTTGTACAGAACAGAAGTTTTGACTAAATTATTGGTAGTACTTTAAATGTATGCAGTGTTTTTACAATTGCAAAATGTTCTTTGTTTGCAAACACACCTTCTTTACATGGAACAACCTCATGACCCATCAGGGTTTTTTGTGTTTTTTTCCAGGTGATTTTTTTTAAATTGAGTTACAACTCGATCTTTTTACAGTGTTTTAGTGCCACCTTCTGGAAAAAATTTTAAAAGCAAAAGATACAGAAACTGAATGAGCTTACATTCTATAAGACAAAAAACAATGAGCTGAAAGAGTCTACTAATATTCACAATGGAATAAGCAGTTTTTTTTAAATGAAGAAGAAAAAGAGAACTGGTCAAAAAGCAAGAAAGGTTTTTGTCTGTTTGGTTTTTGTTTGGATAAAGGGAGAAGAAAACTGGAACTGATCAACTGTGGGAAGAATAAATACATCTGAAACTGATGCAAATGTAGGGTTTTGGTTACATTTCAAATTTAGTTTATTTTTGATGGACACATATTTAGAAAATTCCAAGACAATTAAAAAACTTAAGGTTATTGTGTATATATGAAAATAAATTATTCAGGATGAATTACCTCAAAAACCATAAAAATATTAATGAACAAGTGCATTTATTTAGAATTTACTAAAAAGAGCTCTCATATAAGTAACAGGGAGTTGTAAATTTTAAGTAGATTTAAATACTAACAGGATTGACATTTTTAGAAGTAAAATTCCCTTACAGAAACACAACCAAAACAGCACATGTGGTGTTTAGAAAGAAAATTAAATTTTTAAAATTTAATTACCTTGAACTGGGTATAGAATAAAACGCAAAGACATAATCTTCAGGTGAAGCAAGTGTTGATTCATCTGAATTTAACAACACGGCTTCTAACAAAATGCATGGAGTATCTAATGACACGATTCCTGAAAAGGCCATGCCTTCTAGGTGAGTGCTATGAACTGTCAAACACTTCAGCATCAGGACATTTTAGTTTCTAAGGTCTCCCAGCCCTGGCCCACATCCACCACCTTCTTAGAGAAAGAAGGGGGATGAAGGGGAACCCTCCATTTTACTTAGAGATCTCAAATTTAAGGAAACAGTCTATTGGAAGTACAGTTTTGCTTCACACAACAAGAATTTATAGAATTTAAATTTGAGGACCTGGGACAGTATATTTAAAAAATGTAATGGAGACCACTAAGCCCCATCACACTAAGATTAATGATCACTGTGAGAAAACAACTAGAATTTTCTAAATCTCCCCATTTTAATCAATCACAGGTTTATTAGGGTGTTTTTAAAAATAAATTATTTTATCTTGCTAAAACCAGAAAGAGAAAATTTAAGAAAAAAGGTGTTTTTTGTTTTTTGTTTTAAGCCAACAACCTTGAAAAGACAGCCTCTTGGAGCAAACCAGCACTTAGAAAATGAAACATTTCTTATTTGAATTAGATCATTGATTGTTTTACTTCAATATCTTAATGTGCTATAGAATCATTTCACACATCTATGCACCAACATATGCACAGAGACATACCAAAGAATCATCTAATTCTGTCCTCAACTTAAAGCTAGTTTTAGGTAAGCCACTTTGACCTGTTTTCCAAATTCCAGCCAAATGGTTCTTCGTACTTGAATGGTACTTGAAACAATTTCAGGCTAAGGGTTTATGTATTATATTGCATCATATTGAGATCATTTTTTTTCCCACAGTGAGGGAAGCTGTTAGAGAAGAATAAAAGCTGTTTCTATAAATAACACCAAAGAAGGAAGTTAAAGTGAATACATTTTTTTTCTTCTTAAACTAGGATTTCAATCATTTTTATGTATATTCCACAAGAAAAGCCTTAATATTATATAGTGCTTTCCACATTCTCAGGTACTCTAATATTGTCTTCTTGATGCACATGCCCAGCTTCTATTAAATACGAATAGTGGCTCTACACTTACATCCTGAGGACACGGCAGCCTTGAGCAGCTTTCACTCCACACACAGGAATATGAGGATATCATTTTCTTGATGTGCTTTAGCCGTACATTAAATGGATTATATATCCATTAATGTACTTCATGAAAACAGACCGGCCTGTCTTCAAATTATATGGATGGCAAAAAAGGAAACGAACTTCAAGCTATCACCAATTCAAACTGGTTTAAGAGAAGCTAAGAAGAGTTGATTAATCCCCAATGGGTGTGTGTACACTATACATCTCTATCATTATAAATCATGTATCTCTATTGTGCATTACAGATTGTGATTATATAATTCTGCCTAGCCTTATGATCCAATGTGCACAAATTAAGGCACATTAATATATAAAGTCTAAACAATAATGTATGAGCTCCATCTCTACTTTTCTCCCATGGCTTCTAGCTGTAGCATGTCTTCAGTTTTCCCATAGTCATTTATAGAAATGACTGGAAATATGAGGATCATAAGCATTGCCTCATGTTTTTCTCTATATCAGCATGTAGCAAATTCACAATAGGATATTATTATATTAAGGTAAATGGAGGATTGATTTCCACTTTACTTTGCTATATCCCAAGAGCATTCTACCTCCAATGTTGCCTTGACATTTAAAAAGTTCTTCCAAATATGTTAGGTTTTGTTTATACTGGGGGTGCCAAAAATATATAGACACACGACTTGTAGTCATCTTTTATTATCAATATATATTGAGTATTACAATTTTAATAGTTTTTTTTCCTTTCTTAAAATGTATATACATTTTTTTGGCATCCTCTGTACTTAAATAAATTCAAGTTAGCACCTTTTCAGGGTAAATAAGAGTTTATTACCACAACTACAAAACGATAAGAGATACATGAACAAAAAACCCACTTTTTTCAGGGCCTCTAAATATAAGCTAATACTTGAAGAAACATATTTCTTTATATGAAAAGAACTACATATGTACTCATACAAAATGGTTTAATGGATTTGAAGGAAAGTAGAGAAACATATTTTAGTTATCATCTGTAATGCAGAATATTTATAGTTTTCTCTCTATGTTGGTCTTAAAACACTATCTTAACCTTGGCATTTTGTGCCTACAAAGTCGCAAATCATGGATTATAGCCATATTGCAAATTGACAGAATTTAAAATAGCCTTTCCTTCAAAAGAAAAAAAAATTGTCATTTTACAACTTCATAAAATAGTAGTAAAAAATAAAAACCTCCTTTTAATTATTCTGTCCTGTATTAGTATTTCTTAGTGATACCATATAAAACTTAATACCATAGAAGTTATACAAATGAGACTGTCTACTAATTAACAAACCAAAATCTGGAAATAACCCAATGTCCTTCAACTGATGAATAGTTAAACTATGATACATCCATACAATGAAATAGTACTCAGCCACAAATATGAGCAAACTATTATTGCACACAATAACTCAGGTGACTCTCAAAGACTGAATGGGAGAAGCCAGTCTCAAATGATTACAGTCTGAATAATTATATTTACATGGCATCCTTAAAAAGAGAAACTTATAGTGATAGATAACAGATCAGTGATTACCAATGAAAAAGGATGAAGGGAGGGTGCGAATATCAAGTGATGCCATGATGCAGTTTTTTGGGGAAGATGTACCCATCTGTATCCTGATAATGGTGAAAACCATAAATGTCTTAAAATTTACATAACTAAACTGAAACAAAAAGTAAATTTTCCTATATGTTAATTCAAAAATTAAAACAAAAAGATGCTATCTAAACAAATTATTATATAAAGAGAACTGGAATTCAAAAATGTATGACTTAAGTCATCGATAAGAAACAACTGAATACATTTATGTAATTTGGTGTATAATGATTTTTCCTTCATTTATTTTACCTACTTAATTCATTTATTCAACAAATGTTGATTTAGAGCCTACTTTCTTATTATTATGAACACAGTTTGGTAAGCAAAATCGGAAACATCTCTTCTGTTGTGGAAATTCACTCTATGTTGATTCTACTTCCTCACCTCCCATTTATTTTAACCTATTTAATCAAGATATTACCTCTATCGCTTCCCTGGAACTGCACTTACAGAGGTCACCAACGGCCTTTATATTGTAAAACCAAGTCCTCAACTTACCTGAATCAACATCTTTTGGCAGTTACTCACTTTTTCTTCTCTTAGCTTCTGGGACACCACAACTTTTTTTTTTTCTCCTATCTCAATGATCACTCATTATTTTTCTCCTTTCCTGGATAGTTCCCATTATTCAGACTTCTCATTGTATTCCTGCTTGAGAGTTCAGCCTTTGAGCCTCTTCTCTATTAATCTTGAGTTCATAAATTATTTAATAAAATGACTCCCAAATTAATATTAATATATCCAGTGCCATCTTCTTCCTTAATTCCCCAAATCCTCTATCAATTTGTCTAACATCTCCATATGGATGTTTAAGAGGTATTTAAAAAATAATAATAATAATAATAACTCTTGACATTTCCACCACTACAAAAATAACAACAACCAAAAATATAAATAAGTAATCCCCCCCTCTTGTATACTCTTCTCTATTTCAGGAAATACCAATGCCATCCTAGAATTTTCTCAAACTAATCTTTGGGTCAATCGCGACTCCTCTCTTTCTCTTTGGGAAAACAATGTACAATAAGACATTAAAGGAGGTATTAGCTAGACACACAATATAATTGAAGTCCACTTAAAATATGTTTAATTAGAGTAAGAGAAAGCCATTGTTTTAAACTGTAAGTTATCTAATTTGATTTATGTGGAAAATGTGTTGGGAAGGATGGTTGCAAGATAGAAGAATGGAGGTGGTTATGACACCAAAACAGCATTGCTAGAGAGAAATGATGGTATCTTAAATTATGTGGAAGTTGAAACTAATAAGATCTGGTTATGTGCAGGACTCAGAGGGCTTATAATTAAAACAACTGGGCAGATGGTGGTGTCATTGAAAGAGAATCTGCATTGTGTTTATTTTTGTTTGTTTTCTTGGGGAGACAGGTAGAAATTGTTTGTTCAGGTTTGGCCATATTTGGTTTGAGGTGCCTTTACCACATCCAAAATAAAGTAGCAACTTGGGGGCCGGCCAAGTGGCGTGTTGGTTAAGAACTGGCTTGGGACGCCGAGGGCCCCAGTTCGGATCCCACATGAGGGCCAGTGACGCTGCCCTCTACAGCTAAGACTCTGAACAACAGCTCAACCTGGAGCTGGGCTGCCCTGAGTCGCCAGCAAAGGTGTAGGCTGCAGCCCCTGCTGCAGTGCGTTGCCATGGGCTACCATGTGTAGCCAGCAGCCAGCGTGAGCGGCCCTCAAGCCACCGAGAGCGGCTGTCCAGAAGCCAGAGACTGATCTGCCTCCCCCAGGAAGAGCGCAATGATGGTGCCAACTTGGGCCAGTGAAGCAACGTCCTCCACAACTAGACTGAAGAACAAAACGACAGCAACTTGTCTGTTCCCCTTCCCCCAATTCCCCAGCACTTTTCTCATTCCCCAATTCCCCCATAAAAATCTTAAAATAATAATAATAATAATAATAATAATAATAATAATAATAATAATAATAAAAGTAGCAACTTGGGAGATAAATGAATCTACAGGCACATTTCTGAGTTATTTGCATATTGAGAAAATTTTAATCCACAGGCTATAGTATATAGTATCAAATTAGAAAAGGTTCCTTAAGACTGACCCATGCCAATGTCAATGCTTATTGGGTAGGTAGAGAAGAATGAACCTCCCAAAAGAAACAGAGGATAAGTCACTTGAAAAGAATGAAATAAAGCATATTATGACAGGGAAATCAAGAAAAGAGAGTTATTTCAAGAATTGTGAGTCAAAAGCACAGCATCCCGATCAAAGTTCAAGTAAATACCTGATAATTGTCTGAAGAATTTAGAGAGGGGGTCATGTGTGGTCTTAACATGTATTGTTTTGATACATGTGGAAGGAGGAGGTCAGAATATTAGCAGGGCTACATTAATGAGTAAACTGGAGGGAAGGAAATGGTAAATTTTAGGCAATTATGTTGAGAAATGTGAAGGGGAAGAAGGAGAGGGCATGAGCTAGAAGCAGCTAATGGCTAATGCAGTGAATGCAGAAAAACATTAAACAGTCAAGCTAATCTGAATTTGGGACAGTTCCAGATGAATGTGATAAAAAAATAAAAATGGAGAGCAAAGAAGTTTACGGTATTGGCAAGAGCACTATTTAAATGGTAAATCATAAAATTTAATCTGGATGACAAGCATGAAAGATAGCTATTGACAAATAAAGGAATGGATGGATAAGAATGGAAAAGTGATACAGATAGTATTGAATCGTTGAAAAGGTATAGTTGAATAAATAGCTGAACATAGAAGAGGACATGGTAAAGAATGCGAGGCTTGAGTTACTCATTTTAGAGGGAAAGAAATTGGAGGTGATGGCATGATGTTATGAACGGCCGCTGGAGTGGAGTGTGAAAGTGGAGTAAAGGGCAAGTCATTGGCGTTGAAGAGGCCAGAACACTGAGTAGCCAGGGCACTGACGGGCTCATCTCATGAGTGCTGAAGACACACATGATGATTACAGTAACCTGGCAACACAGTCTTCAATACAATGGCTCAAGGTCAAAGAATTAGAGTTCTTTATAAGAAGAGTGGAAAAGTAACAGGTTAAAGATAATAATGGAGATATAGGGGAACGCCAAAGCCTAATTCTTGATCATGAGTTATGTTGGGTGAAACAGAAAAGGACACAAGAGATATCCACAGAGAAGAGGCAGTTAGCAGTTAAGACCATAAGATGGAGGGAACACTAAGATATCCACGGATACAATGGAGTTTGCCAATCATGGAGGAGCAACTCCGGAGGATATCGTGAATGGTTTAGAAGGTGCAAGAGTGCATCCAAGGACAAAATAGGGTGATAGAGAACATGGAACATCAGAGTGCAAATGGACCAGAGGAGCAGACAATTCGATTTTTAACTGATTAAAACAGGGATCAGAAGTGTGCAGCGTTAAATACGACAATGTTGTCGAGGATGATGGGTATTGATTTTATCATTTAGCCTGGTTGACAAGGATCCCACATGCCTGGAACATGCATACAGGTAGGCTGGATGTTAGAAAACTCTGAGTATATCCACTGTACACACTGTATGAGCAGGCTGGCAGCAGATCCACAAACCATAGACTTATTTGCTGAGCCTCCTTCGAAGTGATAGTTAATTCAAATATTTGACAGGTTCACAATTTAAAACAAAAACAAACTTCAAAGACTATTGACAGATGTAACCTGCCTAAGCTTCTAAATTAGAAAAGAAAGACAATACAGAAACTTAAGGAAGTGATAAAGTATGAAAATGTAGCAATTTTTGGCATGATTAATTACTTCCCATTTTAAATATAGGGTTGAATTCCTTAGCACATGAAACTTGGTCCCTAAGGTTGAAACTTTTGGCTGATCCTTGAAAAGTAGAAAAATGCTGCTCCCAGGTAGACATAATGATGTCTAGTTAAAAAGAAAAGGGGTGTTCCTTATTCTGAGCCTCTTTTAATTAGAGGGAAAAGCACATCCTAGGAGGTCCAGCAGACCTCATCTTAGATCACATTGATTATAACTAAATCACATGTTCTTGGCCTAGCTCCAGGGACCAGGACACCTCAAAACATGTTCCTGGGGACAATTCAGCCTTTGTAGTGGGAACTTGACTACACTGGCGAAAAAAAGAAATGAGAGGGAAGAGAGATAAGTAATGAATGGACCACCAGGACCACCCGCCATAGGAAGGTCAGGAGTCCTCTTACTGAATTATTGTATAAGTGTCGTGTGTGTGTGTGTGTTTGTGTGAGTGAATATACATCTAAATACATTAAGGTTATTTTGTAAATGTGTTTTTTTTTTCCAGTTTGACAAACGTCTCTTTTTTTCCAAATGCTTCTTTTGTTTGTGGGACCTACTGTTTTTCACAGAAACTTTTAATGTTTTTATAGGCAACTCTGTCAACCATTTATTTTATAGTTTCTGGCTTTATGGTATGCATAGAAAAGGTGCCCTCTATCAAAGGTCTGAAATATTCACTTCTATTTTCTTCAACTGTTGTCAAAATTTTACTTTTTAATATTACATGCATTGCTCTATCTGAAATTGATTTCAGTGAGGTATGGATTTTCATTACATTTTACCCCCAAAGGCTAACTAGTTTTCTTAGCATCATTTGCAAAATAGCCAATCTGTCATTCATGAATTTGAAATACTACATTAACGAAATGCTAAAAATCCATGTAAACCCGAGATAGGTCCCAAATTCTATTTTTTTTCACTTATCTATTTAATTAATGTTGCTTTTGTCCTGTATTTTAAAATGTGAATGGAAAGCAGAGGAACAATGGAGATAAACCTGCCAAGTTCAGTGCAAACTATTCTGGGAGGATTACAGGTTTGCACTCCCCTTTTTAGATGAACCAAAACAACCTCACGCATGGGCAGGTACCTTCAACCTGGAGGTGAGCCCTGAAAACTTCTGTCCCTAATTGTCAGCCCCATTCAAGCTACAGGCTCCGAAGATATTCCACCTATAAATTCTAGCCCCCTTCTGCTGAGCAGCCAGGATAGTTTTCATCCATAACAAATAGTTACTAATCTCCTACTGAATGCCATGCACTGTTCTGGAAATAGAAGAAAAATGATGGTTAAGACAAAGTCCATACTTTATTACACAAGTAAGCAAGTAAACAAGATAATTTTACATAGTAGTGAGTACAAAAAATAAAATAAAATGAAGGAAAATAAAACAAGGTGGTGAGATTAAAAGTGACTAGGGTCTGCTGGGGACTTTCAACTAGGTGGTCAGTAAACCTGACCTGAGTGACACACATGAGGAGAGCCCAAAGGCTGAGCATTTGAGGCAGAGGCAATTTCAAGTACAAAAGCCTGGGGCTGGAATGAGTTTAGAATTTGGGATATCTGAGGGAAAACAAAGGCTGGGATGCAGTAAGGGGCAGCAGTCCAGAGAGTGAAAAATGAGGCTGGAGAGCCAGGCAGGTAAGCAGATCAAGCAAGACAACATGGGCCATGGTGAGGAGACTGGATTTCAGACCCACCAGCTGGGAGGTTTCTAAATGGATTTGCTGCCCTAAACTCAGAAGCTCATATACTTAGGAGATCCTTCATGAGCATCCTGCTTTATCTTTCCTTACTGCTATCATCACGGTCTTTCCCATAGCCTTTTCCTATATCTGGTCCCACTGGAGCCAATGGTAGCAATGTTCACTGGGGAACTGACTCTTCCATCAAAATTTATACAGAAAATATAAATCTGCCTTTGTCACTCTGCTGTTACTTCTGTGATTTTTTCCCTGAAACATTAATAACAGTACTTAATAACTATTAAGGTCACATACTATCCACCTGGCAATGTTCTAGGGGTTTCACATGTATTCATTCATGTAATCTTCACAACACCCCTATGGAGCCAGAACTGTTATTATTCCCACTTACAGGTGATAAACCTGAAGCTAATACTCTGCCCAGGGTCATACAGTTAGTAAGTGGAGGAGCTGAGATGTGAATACAAGGAGCATGTCTCCAGAGCCATTATGCTTTGCTTTATCCCAAAAGCCCTTGTCAGTGGTGATGTGTATTTGACTGATGCTGAATTTCTTGGAGAACCAGCAGAGCAGAATTCTTTAAGAAATGTAACTTCCTGATAACAGGGGCCCACAATGTGCCTATTATCAGGCTTTGTACGTGTGTTTCTTTATTTAATACTCACAGCAACCCTCTAATACAGGCATTTCTTCTGTCTGGTGCCATAACCAATTTCTAACATCACTACACTACTGCTTCTCAGTGTCTAGCAATGCCCTGAGCATCCTCAGAGGAGAATCGGGAACAGAGTGCTTAGGGTCATTCCTTAGGCCAGAGGACTGTGTGTTTTTACCTTGGTGGCAAATATTCAGGCTGGCCATCAGTCCAGGCCCAGGTCCACTGGCAATTCTTCTGAATAATAGAAGACAACAGATACCCAGTGTCCCATTCTGATTGGCTCACCCATTACTGGAGATTATTGGTTTAGGGCTCCAATTAGGCAATTTACTCTGAAACAGGAGATGTTCACTTGTGTTCACTAAATGGATGAATAATGCCCACAAAATGTTAATAAATTCAGCCTCTTATCCTATTTTTACTTTTCTAGAAACACAAATATAACTATCATTGTTCTTTTCTATTTCCTTGATTGACTCTTATCAAAATACATGTATAACATGTACCATGGGCCAGACACTGATTAAGTACTTAATAAATAATTTGGGACCCTGAAACTCCCAACAACACAGTGATGTAGGCACTATGGTGGTCACCTTTTGCAGGTAAAGGAAATGAGGCATAGAGAGAGATTAACCTACCCTCTAAATTCACACAGCTAGTAAGTAATAAAGCCAGACTTCAAACTCAAGATGGCTGTTGCCAACTTCTTGGCTGTTAATCACATTGGCCCTCCCTTCATATGGGTCCTTTTGTCACTGAGAACCTCTTCAAGCCTTACTCATCTGATGGCAAAAATGAGGGGCCATTTATAGTTGTGTATAAATTATAGTATCTTGAAGCCACTATTCCTTTACTTGTGGTAATTTCTGTTTTTTCCAGAATTCACTCTCCACATGAATATTCATACAATCTCCAAAGCTGCTTATACTCTGTCCATAAGTCCATCTTGTCAGATCTGCCCTAATGACATCATTCAAAGTGACAGGTGATGGTGCCCCACACTCCCCAAGCTGCTTCCAATTGTCTCCAGCATTAGAGCCTGCTAACAGTTCCCCCAGCAGACAGTCACTGCTAACAATAGAGCCAAATATTTAGTCTTGGTAGTCCACCTAAATGCGCCAACTATCCTCCAACATGTAAAACATTCTGCCTCCATGGATTCACAGGTCAAACAGAAGGATGTGTGCAGAGACTAACCAAAACAAAGCTACCTGAACCTGAAACATAGACTCTTCAGTGACACAGACTTTCAATTCACACACCTGTCCATTTCCCCAGAGATTACACTGGATGTCAATAGGATCCCAATAGGATCTCAAGCCAGCTATTCCTTGTGCCCCACACACATAGCTTTAAATCCTACAACCCCTCCTTCAAATCATAGATTTGAAACAAGTTAATTTCTTGTTCGCTGTGGAAAAGAGAATAGAAACCAGGCTAATGCTTCTGAGCAGCAAATTCAGAAGGAAGAAGAAGGATGGATTCATTTACAACTGTTTCTTTCATGGTTTTTGAGAGAGAAGGTTTCAAGTAGTTTTTAATTTTATATCCAGTGTTCTCAGAATATGGTGGTGGGTTGAGTAGTGTCTCCCCAAATTTATGTCTAACCAGAACCTCAGAGGGTAACGTTATCTGAAATAAGGTCTTTGCAGATATAACTAAATTAAGATGAGATCATATGGATCAGGATAGGCCCAAAATCCAAAGAATGGTGTCTTTGTATTCATGTATATTTATGTACAATATACTAAATACTATTTATATATTGTGGTTGCCAAAAACAAAACGTATTAAAGTGGACACTCTGGTCAACGTTGATCAAGCAGTAGTTTGCCATAACCAGAAGTATCTGGACGCTAATGGTAACCACTTTGAGCACCTCTTGTAATTGCAGAAGTCAAATGTGACTAGTATTCATTTTTTGTTATTGCTATATATTGAGAATTACAATTTTAATACAGTTTTCCTTTCTTAAAATGTGTATACATTTTTGGTACAAACACATAATAAACACAGTACATAGCAAGAGAGGCTCTACTTTACTAGTAACTAACAAAAAAATAGATTAGGCTTATAATAAAATAAAACACCATTTTATAATAATTGGGATGGCAAAAAAATTTTTTTAATTGCTTAATATCAAATGTTGATAAAGTAGGGAAGCAACAGAAATGTTTATACACTGCTGGTGGGATTGAGAAATCGCTTGCAAGAATGTATAAAATAGCATTGTTTGTAAAAGAAAAAGAATTTAAATGTCTATAGCAGGAGAATGAATAAATAGATGTTGGTATATTTATACCATAGGAAAAAAGAATGAATATAGATAAACCTCACACACATGATATTGGATGAAAAAGATGAAGCTGCACATTGAAACCAATTATATAAAGATTTTGGTATTCAAAGCAATACTATGTATAACTTAGGGATATACAGAACGCTATAAAGAAATTTTGACAGTACTAAATAACAATGTTAGGATAATGGTTACTTCTAGAGGAGAGATGGGCTATGTACAGGTAAGATTTGTAAATTTGTATTGGCAAGGTATTTCCTTGAGCTGTGTGGTAGGTAAGTACATGGGTACTTGATAGAGCATTCCTTATACCTTTTTGGATAACTTAAATGTTAATAAAGGTTAACCCTAAAAATCAGTAATATATTAATTAGCAACTTCAGAGCTACCACTATAATCAAGTCTGCTCTTTTCTTTCTCTCCTCATTTTTTCTTATCTTTACACCCCTTCATCTTTTCCTTCTCCCCTACTCCATTGACTCGTTCCCTATTGAGTTCTAGCTACGTTGCTTCAAAAATGTATATATTTCTTTAAATTTGCAGTTAACTGGTGTTCTAAAATTTTTTAAAGGACCACACTGAGGGACATGTATATATGGAGAGGTAATTTACTGGATACTAATCATTGAAAAGGGTAAAAATATTGGAGCAATTATTCTTCTTTGAATTCATCCATTTCCATGAAATCTCATTAGTTAAACCCAATAGCCCTCTTATTCCCTGAGGCAAGCAAAAGCTCTTACCTAAATCATATTATGAAGTTTGACAGACAGACCAATTTTTCAAAAGTTTAAGATTTCCTATTAAAGTTTCTCTTCAGGTGTTGTTTGTTTATTTGTTTCTAGATGAGAAATTTTGCCACTCTAACACGTATTTGTCATATGGACCTTAAACTTCCCCTTTCTAATCTTAACTTAGATCCTTCAAAATTATTAGTCATTACCTGGGCACCATTTCAGTCACTTCTCTGAGGGCCTAGTAGTAATTTTAGCAACCATAATAAACAATAACACCTAGTTTCTACAAATTCCATTTTCTCCTCTACTCTCCCTTTACTAAATCATCTATAGGAACTTCTCTCCTTTTCAGATCAAGTTCATGAATGAATTTGCCATTGTCATTTTGATTGGCAGTAGAGACCGTGTTAGGTCATTATAAATGACCCAAAATAAAACTGCTCTGAAGTTTGCAGACTCAGTTTACTGCATACCCATGGAAATTCACACAGCATGTGCAGCACATTTCCTTAGTACTTTATATGCCTTTGTTGAAATTCAAATTGAAAATAATCATACTGACCTACTAATAAGTATGCCTTTCTATGTCCATTTAATCGGGGCACAATATCAATGTCACACCTGTGTAATGCCTGGACATAAGTTTGAATAAGCACATAAATACTCTGTGAGAGAAAGTGTTGAAGGCAAAATTGGATCTCATTTAAGCCACGGACATTGAAATATTTATTGAGGAAGCACAAGACTTTTTATGAAATAAAATAATAAGATTAGGACATGAGATCTATGCACTGCATTCAACTAAAAGCAATTTTAAACTTGATGCCATTGTGTTCCTGCACTGTATATCCCTCAGGGCTTACCTTTTGGGAATAATGGCAGTAAATGCTAATGGCAGGAACATAAAGTTTCAAAATATGATTTCAATTTAAAAGGTTTTTAATAAAATGGAATGAGAAAAAGTCTAGACGCTTCGGTTCCAGTTTCATATTTTTATTTTTTTCATTTATTTATTAACCAATCATTAATTGCACACCTATCATGTGCCACAAACTTGTTAGGCACTGGGGTAATCAAAATAAATAAAACACAATTGTTGCCTAGAAATTGCTATCTTTCAAGTCTAATAAATAAGGCTGTATGACTTGGCCCAAATCAATCTTTCAATGTCTTCTTTTATAAAATACAGAAAATGCAGGTCCTAATTATCTAATCCCATTGATGTGAGTATCAAATGTGTGTGTGAAATTTCTACTTAAACTGTTAACCACAAATAGAAATGTCCTGGGGAAGAGAGTCTGACTTTTTGGATACATCCCATGTCGATAACCCCTTCTAAGCTAAGCTAAGCAGCCTTATGTATGCCAAGTAACACACGTAATTTAAATTCATGAGAAGGGTTACATGCTTTTCATGAGCAACAAGTTTTTCGAATTAAACCCAGATTAAAGACAATCAAACTAGGACTTGTGGTTTCCAGTCCAGCATTTAAGAAGCTTTGAAATTGCCACTCCACTCTAACAAGAAGAAAAAGCTGAGAAAACTGTAAAATCAACAACTCTTCTTAAATTTGTAATGAAAGAGAGGTCACAGGGCAACCTGTTGCCGCTAAAATTGGAAAGACCAACAAGCAAATACAGAGAATCAGAATTTACCAAAGCAGGAACCCATGAGTGACACTTCCATGAAAATCAGTGCTGGGATAGGGAAACCTGAACTATTACTGGTGAATTGCCACAGGCTCAGTGGGGAGTGATCTGGGAGATTAAAAGTTCCAGGGGAATCCAGTTATCAGAGGATCCTCACACTTCTGTGAGTTTTATTTCCTGGAGCTCTACATGGTTCTCACAGTGAATATCAGAGAAAAGCCTCCTCAATCTCCTGAGAGGGAAGAAAAAAGGAACCATTTTGAAATACCTGAGAGCACTTTGTCCTTCTTAACAAGGTTCGTCCCCAGGAGAAATTATTTAACCAGAGCCTAACCTGCTGGGATTTTATTAGAGCCTAACTGATCTGGGGGAAGGGAAACACCCAACTCCAGCCCCCTTTAGCCATCCTGTCTCACCTAAGGGGATGGGAGAGAAATGAGAAGTAATTGTGAGATGTATAGTACAGAGGTACAGGCTCATTAAAAGGCTGAGAACTAATCATAGGAATATAGAGTGCTTCCCCTTCTCCCCCGCCTCAGCCACTTTGCTAAAGACCATTCCTTTTATGCAGCGGTTCTCAACCTTCCTAATGCTGTGACCCCTTAATACACTTCCTCATGTTGTGGTGACCCCCAACCATAAAATTATTTTCGTTGCTATGCTATAACTGTAATTTTGCTACTGTTATGAATCGTAATGTAAATATCTTTTTGGTTTCCGATGGTCTTAGGCAACCCCTGTGAAAGGGTTGTTTGACCCCCAAAGGGGTCACGACCCACAGGTTGAGAACCGCTGCTTTTATGCAATATATCATATCCAGCTATCAAAAAGCTACAAGACAGGGCCAGCCAAGTGGCACAATGGTTAAGAACTGGCTTGAGATGCCAGAGGGCCCCAGTTCGGATCCCACATAGGAGGGCTAGTGATACTGCCCTCCACAGCTAAGATGCTGAACAACAGCTCAACCTGGAGCTGGGCTGCCATGAGTTGCCGGCGATGGCATAGGCTGCAGCCCCTGCGGCAGTGGGTTGCCATGGGCTACCGTGTGTCGCCAGCAGCCAGCGTGAGTGGCCAGCAGCCGCAGTGAGCGGCCGTCCAGAAGCCGGCGACTGATCTGCCTCACCCGGGAAGAGCACAATGATGGTGCCAGCTTGGGCCAGCGAATCAACGTCCTCCACAACTAGACTGAAGAACAAAACGACAGCAACTTGTCTGTTCCCCTTCCCCCAATTCCCCAGCACTGTTCCCATCTCGCCAATTCCCCAATAAAAATAAAATTTTTTAAAGTTACAAGACATACAAAAAGGCAAAAAATAAAAATAAAAATGTAGTTCAAAGAGACAGAGCAAGCATCAAATGAGACTTAGATTGGGCAGGAATGTTAGAATTACCAGACCAGGAATTTAAAACAACTATTCCTAACTCATTCTTGGAGGCCAACATTACCCTAATACCAAAATCACACACACACACACACACACACACACACACACACACACACAAATTACAAGCTACAGACCAATATCCCTTGTGAACATACAATATATGCAAAAATCCTCAACCAAATATTAGCACATTGAATCCAAAGATGTAAACCACAAAAAAAAAAAAATGCCATTACCAAGTGGAATTTATTCCAAGTGTGCAAGGATGATTTAACATTTAAAAATCAATTAATGCAATCCATCACATCTACAAGCAAGATTTTATATATATATATATATATATACATACACATATATATATATATACACACATATATATATATATATATATATATATATACACACACACACATATACATATCACATGATCACACAATAGATGAAGGAAAAGCATTTAACAATATCCAACATCCAATCATGATAAAAACTCTCAAAGCAAGTAATGGGGGGAAACCTCCTCAACTAGATAAAGAATATCTACAAAAACCCTACAGCTTGTTCCCTCTTACAACTCCTTTTCAACATCATAATGGAAGTCCTAGCTAATGCAGCACAGTAAGAAAAGCAGATAAAAGGCATGAAGATTGGGAAGAAAGAGATAATTCTATTTTTGTTTACAGAAGACATGATTGTCTATATAGAAAATATGAAAGAATGGACAAAATAAACTCTTGGAACTAATAAGCAATTATAGCAAGGTTTCAGGATACAAGGTTAACATACAAAAGTCCATCGCTTTCCTATATGCCAACATTGTAGAAAATTGAAATAGTTCTTCCTAACATGAACAAATAAAATTTGAAATTAAAAACACAATACCATTAATATTAGTACCCATAAAAAATGAGATACTTAGGTATAAATCTATCAAAATATGCACAAGTACTATTATGAGAAAAACTACCAAATTCTGATGAAAAAATCAAAGAACTAAATAAATGGACAGATATTCCATGTTCATGGAAACAATATTGTCAAGATGTCAGTTCTTCCCACTGATATATTGATTCAATACAATCCCAATTAAAATCCCAGAAAATTGTTTTGTGGATATCAACAAGCTGATTCTAAAATTTATATGAAGAGCAAAAGACCCAGAATAGCCAACACAATATTGAAGAAAAACGAAGTTCAAACACTGACACAACTCGTCTTCAAGACTTACTATAAAACTCCAATAATCAAGACTGTGTGTTCTTGGGGTAAAAATTGACAAATAGATCAAGGGGACAGGATAAACACTCCCAAATAGACCCACATTAATATAGTTGACTGATCTTGACAAAGGGGCAAAGGCAATACAATGTAGCAAAGACAGTACTTTCAACAAATGGTGTGAACCACTGGACATCCATATGCAAAAACATGAATGTAGAAACAGGGCTTACACCCTTCATAAAAATGAACTCGAAAATGAATCACAGATATCAATGTAACATGCAAAACTATACAACTCCTAAAAGGTAACAGGAGAAAATTTAAATGACCTTGGATTTAGCAATGATTTTTTAGATATAACACCAAAGTCATGATCCATGAATAAAATAATCAATAAGCTAGATTTCATTAAATTAAAATTTTCTGCCCTGCAAACAATAATATCAAGAGAATACAAACATAAGCCACAGACTTGGAGAAATTATTTGCAAAAGATACATCTGATAAAGGATTGCTATTTAAATTATACAAAAAACAAAAAAACAAAAAACTCTTCAAACTCAACAATAAGAAAACAATTTAATTGAAAAATAGTCCAAAGATCTTAACAGAATTCTCATCAAAAAGATATACACATGGCAAGTAAGCATATGAAAAACTGCTACACTTCACACGTCATCATGGAAATGCAATTTAAACAACAATCATAACAGTAAGATACCACTACATCTATTTGAATGGCCAAACTCTGGAATACTGACAACACCAATTACTGGCAAGGATGTGAAGCAACATGAATTCTCATTCATTCCTGGTGGGAATGTAAAATGGTACAGCCACTTTGGAAAACAGTTTGGCAGTTTCTTACAAAGCTAAATATACTCTACCATAGCTATCAAACATACTCCTTGATATTTACCCAAAGGAGTTGAAAACATATGTCCATACAAAAAGTTTCATGCAGTAGTTTACAGCAGCATTATTCAAAATTTCTAAAACTTAGAAGCCACCAAGATATTTTTCAGTAGATGCATGGGTAAACTGTGGTCCTTCCAAATAATGCAATGTTATTTAGCACTAAAGAGACCTGAACTATCAAGCCATAAAAAGGCATGAAGGAAACTTATATTCATATTGCCAAATGAAATAAGACAGTCTGAAAAAGCTACATACTGTATGATTCCAATTATATGACATTCTGGAAAAGGCAAGACTATGGACAGTAAAAAGATCAGTGGTGGCCAGGGATTAGAGTAGGAGGAGGGATAAACAGGCAGAGCACAGAGGATTTTTTGGAGAGAGAAACTATACTGTTTGATACTGTAATGTTTGGTACATTATACTTATAAATTTGTCCAAGCCAAATGTACAATACCAAGAGTGAATCAAAATGCAAACTATAGACTCTGAGGGATTATGATGTATCAATATAGGTTCATTAATTGTAATAAATGCACCACTCTGGCATGGGATGTTGATACTGGGGGAGACTATGCATATGTGGGCGCAGGAGGTTTATGGGCAATTTCTGTACTTTCCCCTCCGTTTTGTTGTGAACTGAAAATTGCTAAATAATAATAATAATAATAAAGTCTTAATTAAGAAGAAAGCATAAAATCTCTCAATAAAGCTCCTTTAAGAAAAGAGGGAGAAATTGCTAATGTAGCTGCTTTCATCAGTGGGTCAATTTTTGTTTTGATTATTGATGAGCTCTTTCTTCATGGCTTATATATTTTGAGCAAACTGGGAGGAATGAAAACCTCCCCATGTTGTTAAAATGGAAGCATAGCAATGCTTTCAATTGCTGCAGGATTTTATCCCAGATTCTACCATGACACAGGCAGAACCACTGTCATGGAGAAGCCTTGTTTCATTTGAGCATGTCACCTTGGTCATAATTGACTGGGTAGGAATTAACAAATGAGGTCAAAACAGCCAACCACAGATCAATTTGTAGGCGTATACAAAGGGCAGAAAAGAAACCTCTGTCTAAAATTTTAGTAGTAAATTAAGTACTTCATTAAAATAATCATTTGGGGGGTTTGAATTCAATAACAGAAGTAGCCAACTGCTTGGCATTCAACATTTGTCAAATAAATGATAAGTAAGTCACTAAATAAATGAAATGAGACACATGCAAAGAAGGGCACCGATGGTTGACACACAGAAAAGGGTAGAATTTACTAGAAGTCATGAGGAAGTAGAGTCCGTAAGAGAGTAAAGAAGAGCACGTCATTAGCAGAGCAGGAAAAAGTGAGTAGAAAGCAAAGCTGCGATGGAGTAACTGTACAGGAACTCCACACTTTTTAATTGACTCTCTAAGCAATTTTCAAGTTTTCCATGAGAACTGCAGAGAGAGTTTTCTATGCTTCCATACCTACCTGGAAACTCATCATTTCAAGTCTTAAAACCTGAAAGAATGTAACTAATGTAACAAAGTACTATTATTAAAGAGAAAAAAATAAATTTGCAAATATAAAAATGTACAAAAACGCAACAGGGGCATGTAGACAAATGAACAAAATCAGCATACAGAAAATAAAGCAATGACTGACTGAAGAATTGAAAGACAGCTAAAGAAGACTGGAAGTTCAACAAAAAGTTTTTTGTCAGAATTGTGCTTGGGCTGAATCTCAAAGAACAAGTAGAAATCTGCCAGATGGAGAAGTGGAGCCTTCTGGGCAGCAGGAAAGGATGTGCTGATGCAGGGAGGTTGGAAAATAAACAATGTTTGGTGAGAATAATGCACGAGAAACATGGGTGGAGTGGGGAGAGTATGCTTTCATGGCATAATGTATATGTGACCCTAATACAGTTTGTCATTTCAATTATCATTTTCAAATCTCATCGATTACAGTGTAGTGCCACCTATCTAGTGGTTAAGATCTAAAGTGAACTTGTAAAGTGAAAATAATGGATGGTCAAAGACCCCTTAGTAAATACCATGTTACATGTTAGCCACCAATGTGCCTTCTCAATGAAGCCCAGCACAGCTGTGTTTCCCTTAGTCTTGGAACACAGCAGTGTTTTTGGTTGAGCTTCAGATGAGGTTTCTGGCTTGCATTTAGGAACATGTATAAAAAGCACACACCTTTAAAAAGGAGAATTACCCCATTCAGTATGGCAGCATTCTCATAGTGTGACCAGGCCGCTGAGACAACATATGACGCAGCAGACTCACATACCGTGTCCTGCTAATTGTGGAGTACATCGATGCTCACATTGATTGGAGTGAAATATCGAATCACCTGCACTATTTACACTCTTTTTTATTTCCTCAGTCTCTTACTCTCCAGATTTCATATAGTTGATTTGTTTATTTTTAAATGAACATATGATTTCCTCCACAGCGTGTGTCTTAAACATTTATTCCCCATGTAATGAATATTAATGGTTTGTCCTCTATAGGTAAGCCATTGGTCCAGATACTTAGGAGATAAACAGTGACCAAAACCTTAAAATATAATTAAATATTATGTTACAATAAATAATTCTAATAAGATGAGGAAGAAAGCAATGGGAATAAAGGGGAGTGGATGGGAATAGTTCTTATTTCTAGAGGAGTTTGGGGGTAGATTTCATTTGAGAAAGTGACATTTGTGCAGAAAGCTGAAGAGCAAGTGAGTCATCTGGTTTTGGGAAAGCAATCTAGACTCTCAAAGTCCAGAGGCAGAAGCAGGGCGACCAATTAAGAGACCATGGAAACAATTCAGGTGGAAGACGATGGTGGTTTAGACCAGAGCAGTAGCCGTGAAAGCAGGGCACCATCAAATCCTAATATATGTTGAACGTACTTGCAAGAAAAATCCTGGCTGAGGACATAAATTTGAGAAATTTTTATCAAAAGAAAAAAAAATAATGTAATTAAATTTTTCATGAATGAATGAATCAGGAAATGGGATATTCATAAGCTGAATCTAAATCAACAAAGTAAAATATCAACATACTCTCTTGATAGAGCAGATAATTATCTGTTAGCTATTTAATTAGACTCACTACTGTCTTGCAGATTCACAGCAATGAGGCAAAACTTTTTCCAAAATTAAACGTGAACTGTCAATGACAAAACCAAAATACCTCATTCTCATAAGAATACAGCACATTTCTATAGGGAGAAGTAAATGGGAAGGACCATCGGATCCTAGAGATGGAAACAATTACTATAACAATTGTAAACAGGTTAAAACTATGGAATAACTGATGAATTAAAAATTACAGTCAAGGAATCACTGTTTTGTAGTCATGTAAAATCTCATTTTTCATCAAAATAAAAAAAAAAGAAGAAAAATTACTAGGACACTGATAGCACTCAAATGGTAATGATACTTCAGTCAAGCCATCTCTACCTAGAAGATGTTCCTTTCATTTGCCTAAATCAGCTAATCTATTATTGTCTCCCTACTCTTTCCTAATCTTGCATCACTCAGTTACTCTCTTTCAAGGCCATGATAAGCAGTGTTTTTCTTTAAAACAATGCCCTAAAAACAGGCTATTTTTATTATCACTAGTGGGTTTTAATATCCTCTGTAATTTCTTTCATTCTCTAACTGTACCTTTTCTCAGTCTCCTTAGCATTTCTTCTTTCATCAAGTTTAGAATCTAAAGGAGAGATTTGAAAAAAGATACCAGTGTCTTAGTTTTAAGAGACACTGCCATGTCCTATAGCAATTATTTTTCAAGGCCTTGGATAGTAATCTTGATCGTGGCAAGTGATGTTTTAATAAAGGTATGTCTATGAAAGTCTTTAATTTTTTATTGCCAATTTAAACCTCACTTAAAGTCACTCATGAGTCATATGATGCACTTGGAAAATCAATAGTTTAATTATTAGGACACCTGACTTATTTCCTAGTTTTAGTATCAAATAGTTATGTGATACTCATCAAGACTCTTAAATTCTTTGTGCTTCTGTAAAAGGAAACTTATAGTGTTCCTTTGAGGTTTAAATGATATCATGTTAAAAAAAAACTTAAAATGCATTGCAGATGCATTAAAAATAGCACCTCTGTTATAGTGCAAAAAAAAATTTCTTACATGCTTCAGTGAGATATATTTAATGTCATTGAACTTGGGGCCATCATCTGTAAAATGGATACTAATGCATACCTTGAAGCATTGTGTGATTACAGGAGATAATGTAGGCGAATGGCCCAAACACAATCACTGGTATAAGACAGATGTGTATTAACATGAAATAACCAACAATTGAAGAAATAAATATATATGCAAATGTTTCTGTTGGGACAAATTTATTTAAGGCAGGCACTGGACTGATCTTAGAAGCAACATGAAAGCAAATTTACATAATAAAATTGGCAAAAATATACAATAATAAGGATAGGTGCCAATTAAACAAACTGCTTTTCTAACAGCATTCTAATTCAAATGTCTTTTAATCAATAATGATTGTAAATCAAGACACATATATGGGGCAAATTTGATGAGTGACCAAACAGTAGCATTTGACCTAGATGGGCCTCTTGACATAAAATAATAATAGATTTGCATTTTGGTATGGGTAGAACTGGGATACTTATTACTACATTTTTCAGGTTTCCTAAAGTAGAAAGGACTTAGAATCCAATAGTTAGGAGAAAATAATATTGTTCCACTATCAACAAAGATTCAGTTGGGCAAATAGAATCATAATATGTATTTTAAACAGAAGGATTTCAATACAAGATATTAATTACTCAAATATTAGATGACTAGAAGAGTACTTGTGGAGCACTGCAGTCATTTACTGATAAGAACTGCAGAAGCTACCACAATTAAGTTTGGAAGAACAAAAGGGAAGATGTGAGGATACCAGATCCCAGATGTTTGGAAAAGATGTAACATAAAGTTGGTGTGTAGTCTTCTGAGAAGACAGTAAAGTTTTATTTTTTTATTTATTTTTACTTTTTATTTTTTAGCTGAGCCATCCTGCCACCTGTTGGCAGCTCAGCAGCAGCTCAGCTCGGGCCTGGAATTGAACTGCTGTTGCTCAGAGCTCAAACTCTTGAGCAAGCTCTTAATCAACTGAGCCACTCAGCCAGCCCCAGAAGATAGTAATGTTTCATTCTTGATGGTACCTCTGAGGTCACAGGCTAGTGTATGAAATACAGAAAGAAGCTAGAGGCTGGTGGCATCAAATGCTGTGAGAGTTACACTGACAGGAACAGGAAAATATGAGGAAGGTACCTTATTCCTTGCACCCAACTTCCAATCTCCTTCTAAGTCTTCTTTTTATTAGGATATAAGACAAAGCCAGGTAGCAAGGGAGTCCAGAAATCTAGTGTGCAGAATCTCAGCCCTACAGTCACTGAACTTGGGTAGACTTAGACTGACACACAAACAGATAAACAACTGGCCCAGTCTTTTTCTCTGTAAACTTTGCTGAATCTTTTTTATGAGAGTAGAAGTAAAAGGTCTTACCAGTAAATCAGTTTAAAGGCAACTGCTGAACAATCCAAGATGGCGGAGTAGATAAACATACCTCTCTCATCCCATGAAAACATCAAAACTACAACTAAATTAAAGAATGATCAACCTGAAGAACCATCTGAAGTCTAGCTGAACAGAAATTTTATAACTGAGGATATAAAGAAGGCGCCACATTGAGACTGGTAGGAGGGGTGGAGACACAAAGCAGACTGGCCCCCTACCACCATGTGGTGAGTGAAAATTGGGAGGGATATCTTGGCCACTGAGGTTTCCCACAGAGGAGCAAGAAACCCCAACCTCACACCAGACTACCCAGCTCAGAATGCTGGTGCTAAGAAGAGGAGCCCCACAACTTCTGGGTGAAAATCAGAGGGCATTCCAACTATCTAAGTGGGACAGAAGGCTGCAGGAAACCCAGACGTCCGCTTAAAGGGCGCTCACACAGACTCGCATTCAAGCACTCACCTTGGGCTCCAGTAGAGGGACAGTGACGCGGGCAGTGTCAGCAGCATACTAAAGGCAGACTGAGGTGTGTGGCCCCGGGGTGCGGCACAGAGGACAATCGGCATTTTCCCTGTGTGGAAACATCCTCCAGTGCAGCCAGCAGATAAGCACCACCTTTCCTGTGTTGAGCCCACCTCCTACACTTAAGGCCAAATCTGAATCTGATTGGCCTAGTGAGCTCCGTAGCTCCAACCTGCTGACGCATTGTGACCCCACCACACCCAACTTCCTAGCTCATGAGGCTTTATTGGCAGCTGAACCTAATAGGGACCAGCAACAGGCAGCAGGTGGGAGCAGGCTTCAGTGTGTCCTGGTTTTATGCAGACTATCTTAGGCCTGATACTGGTGGCAGCCATCCTCAGTTTGCAGCGTGGCCTCTCCCACATGCCTCCAGGTCCAGCACAGGCAGCGACAAACAGTGGATAGCTTTGTAGCTCCTACCAGGTAGTCCCCAGCTGGCCACAATCAGTGGCTGACTTGGGCCTCTACCGGAGCCCCTCCCAAAAGGCCCCAGAGCCAACATACTTGGAAATTGGCTTCAGACCACATCAGATCACCACCCAATTAGCCAACAAGTGGCGCACACAAAGGGTGGCCTCAACAGGCACCAGAGACCAGTGGGGTGAATCCCATTCAGTGGTGTAAGTTCCCCGTACAGCAGCCTGTAAGCTGTGGATGCAACCAAACCTCACAGCCAGTCAGCCTGAAGGTCAATCCCACTCACTGACATGCCAATAGCAGTCAAGGCTCAAATACAAAAGGAGGGCATAAACCCACACAAAGGACACTCCTGGAGCACCCAGTGCAGGTGACAAGAGAGACTGTGCTACTGGGCCCCACACAGCACCTATTATATAAGGCCACTGGCAAGAGACATAGCAGATCTACCTAATACATAGAAACAAACAGAGAGTCAGCCAAAATGAGGAAACCAAGAAATATGTCCCAAATAAAAGAACAATAGAAAACTCCAGAAAAAGAACCAAAGAAATGGAGGCAAGCAATCTACCAGAGACAAAGTTCAAAACAGTGGTTATAAGGATGCTCAAGGTTAACCATGAAAATTTCAAAAAAGAGACAGCATAAAAACCACAGAAAAGAACCAGTCGGAAGTGAAGAATATAATAACTGAAATGAACAACGCACAAGAAGGCATCACAGCAGACTAAATGAAGCAGAGGATCGAATCTGGATTGGGAAGACAAAGCAGCAGAAGACACCCAACTAGAACAGCAAAAAAAAAAAAAAACAACAAAGGATCCAAAAAAAAATGAGGATAGCTTAAGAGACCTCTGGGACAACATTAAGCATAACAACATTTGCATGATAGGAGTACTAGAAGGGGAAGAAAGAAAGCGAGGGATTGAGAACCTATTTAAAGAAATAATGACTGAAAACTTTCCTAACCTGGTGAAGAAAATAAACATTCAAGCCCAGGAAGCACAGAGAGTCCCAAACAAGATGAAGCTAAACTAGATACATTACAATTAAAATGGGCAAAGGTTAAAGACAGAGAGAGAATCCTAAAGGCAGCAAGAGAAAGACAACTAGTTACTTACAAGGGAGCTCCCATAAGACTTTCAGATGATTTCTCAACAGAAACTTTGCAAGCCAGAAGGGTTTGGCAGGAAATAGCAAAGTGATGAAAGGCAAGGATCTACAAACAAGATTACTCTACCCAGCAAGGCTGTCATTTAAAATTGAAGGACAGAAAAAGAGCTTCCCAGACAAGAAAAAGCTAAATGAGTTCATCCCCATTAAACCAGTATTACAAGGAATGTTAGAGGGATTTTTTTAGGATGAAAAAAAAAAGATAAAAATGTGAATAATAAAATGGCAATAGTTATATATCTATCAACAATGACTTTCAATGTAAATGGATTAAATGCTTCAATCAAAAACATAGGGTGGCTGAATGGATAACAAAACCCTTACATATGCTGCCTACAAGAGGCTCACTTCAGTTTGAAAGACACAAAAACTGAAAGTAAAGGGACAGAAAAAGATATTTCATGAAAATGGAAATGGAAAAAAAAACAACAAACAAAAAAAGTTAAGGTAGCAATAGTTATACCAGACAAAATAGACTTTAAATTAAAGGCAATTACATAAACAAAGGAACCAGTAATCCCACTTCTGGTTATTTATCTGAGGAAACTCAAAAATGCTACTTCAAGGGGACTTGTGCATCCATATGTTCATTGCAGCATTGTTTACAATGGCCAAGATGTGGAGGCAGCCTGGGTGTCAGTTGATGGAAGAATGGATAAAGAGGAGGTGGTACATATTTAATAGTAGAATACTGCTTGGCCATGGTGAGAATGGGTTCTTGCCTTCTGCAGCAGCATGAATGGACCTGGAGGGAGCTGTGCTGAGTGGAGTATCAGACAGAGAAAGACAGATGCAATGAGATTTCACTTATATGTGGAATTTTGTTTGTTTAACAAAACAGAAACAAACCTATAGATACAAAGAACATTTTGATGGTTGCCAGATGGGAGGGGTTTGGGGGTGCTTGAAAAAAGGTGAAGAGATTAAGAAGTACAAATTGATTGTTACACAGTAATCTTGGGAATATAGGGTATAGCATAAAGATCTTAGTCAATAATACTGAAATAACTATGTATGGTGTCAGATGGGTACTAGATTTGTTGGGGTGATAGATGAGAGGAGGTTGGGGGACAGGGTGAAAAAGATGAAGGGATTAAAAAGTACAAATTGGTAATTACACATAACCATGGGGATGTAAAGTACAGAATAGAGAATATAGTCAATAATATGGTAGTAACTGTGTATAATGCCAAGTGGGTACTAGACTAGTCAGGAGACGACTTCTTAAATTATGTAATTGTCTAACCATATGCTGTACACCTGAAATAAATATAAAATAATATTGAATGTCAACTGTAATTGATACACGTAAAAATAGGGGAAAAGGGGAAAGAAACTAGAGGTCCAGATTTCCAGGTATAAAACACATAAATCATGGGGATGTGATATACAGCATAGGGAATATAGTCAATAATACTGTGATAGCGTGGCACGGTGTCAGCTGGTTGCTAGATTTATGGTGATCACTTCTTTAGGTATATAAATGTTGAACAACTATGATATGTACACCCGAAACTAATGTAATATTGTATGCTAACTATATTTTTAAATAAAAATCTAAACAAATAAATAAATAAATGGCAACTGCTCACACTGGACCTGAAGTATTATGTACTTTCCTTCTTCTGGAACAGCAAAGCTATGGATGGAACACACCCCATTTCTAACCTCTTTCCCTTTTTCAAAGTTAGTTTCAATTTGTGGCAAAAGGAGAAAAAAACAAACAAACCATGTATTAGTTTTCTATTGCTATATAGAAAATTACCATAGAACAAACTTAAAAGCTTAAAACAACATCAATTTATTATCTTACAATTTACATTGCTCAGGAATCTGGCTACAAGCTGACTAGGTAGGTCCTCTACTCAGGATCTGCTAAGGCTGGAATCAAGTTGTCAGTCACTCTCTGATTCCTACCTGGGGCTTTAGATCCTCCTCTAAGTTCACTGGTTGTTGGCAGATCTCAGTTCCTTGTGATTGTAGAGCTAAGGCTACTGTTTTCTTGATAGCTATTGGCCAGAAAGTTCTCTCAGCAGCCAGAATCTGCCTCTTTCCATCAGCAGTTTACTGTTTGTTTCCTTGGGCCTGTTTTCCTTCTAGGAGGATGTCATCAGGGAAGTCCAGCAGGAACAGTTTCTAACTTTTTTCTCTAATCCCAGCTGGAGAAAGTCTCCATTTTAAAAGTGCTCTCAGGTCTGCCAGTATACTCTCTCTTATACTATATAATGTTACATAATTAGAAGAGTAATATCTCACCATATTCACAGGTTCTCACCACACTCAAGGGAAGGAGATTATATATAGTGTATACATCAAAAAGTGGGCCATCTTAGACTCCTGCCTACGATACCCTATGAAGATATTAGGCAAAGAGAGACTTGTTCTTTAAGAAAGCCTATAATGGAACCCTGTGCTTTTGCTGATAAAGCTGTTACCTACTTTCCATTTTGTGATTGTTCTTAGTTGTTCAAAAATGCTTAGAGGAGAATAGGTGAGTGGTTAGGCTACCTTGAATGAGTGAACCCCAAGTCTTTAAAATAGACCCCAAACTAGTCTTTCAGGACCCAAATACCAAGTTGGGATGTCAGAACTCCTAGTGTGACTAGAAGCTTTCTGTCCCGTGACTAGAATCTGACCTGTGCAAGATATGGAAGTGTAATTATTGGGTTGTCAGAAAAGTCACGAAGCATGTCGGCAACCAGTTCATTTTTGGAAGTACTAGAGTCATTCACATCTATGTTATTGCTGTGTCATTTGACAGCTGACAGTTCTACCTTCATTCTAAAAAAAAAAAATTGAGCAATTTGGTTGAGTTTTGGAGATTTTACAACAAGTTGAAGATGAAAGACCAAACTGCATTTTTGCCATATTTTACTGTTTTATTTCCATAAAGGGAAGAATGCGCATCAAGCTTGTGAAAAGTTGCATAAAGTTTACGGTGACAATGCTCTGCAAGAATGTCAGTGCCAATGATGGTTCACGAAATTCCGTGCTGGTGATTTTGATCTCAACAATGCTCTTGGGTCAGGAAGGCCCACAGAGGTTAATGACAACAAAATAAAGGCATTGATCAAGTCAAACCCAAGTTACACAACACGAGAGATTGCAGAAACATTGAACATACATCATTCAAGCCTTCATGACCACCTGAAAAAGCTGGGATATGTAAGCAAGCTTGATATTTAGGTTCCGCATGAACTCAAAGAAGTTCATTTGAAGGCAGATATAAACATCTGCAATATGCTCATTAAATGTGAGGAAAACGATCCTTTTTTGAAGCGACTGATAGCTGGTGATGAAAAGTGGATTGTTTACAACAATGTGGTGCACAAACGGTCTTGGTCCCGACGTGATGATTCGCCTGAAATGACACTGAAAGCAGACATTCATCAGAGGAAGGTTATGCTCTCAGTGTGGTGGGATTTTAAAGGTGTTGTGTTTTTTGAGCTACTACCAAGGAACCAAACAATCAATTAGAATGTGTACTGTTGGCAATTGAACAGTTTGAACAAATCCATCATCCAGAAACATCCAGAGCTTGCTAATTGTAAAGCAGTTGTGTTCCATCACAACAATGCAAGACCATACACATGTTTGATCACCTGTCAAAAATTATTGGGGCTTGAATGGGATGTGTTGCCACACCCACCATACTCGCCTGACCTTGCACCGTCAGACTTCCCCTTGTTTCGCTCTCTTCAAAACTCCTTGTGTGGTATAACGTTCAATTCAGATGAGGCTGTAAATCAGCACCTTGTTCAGTTTTTGCAAATAAAGACAGGTCCTTCTATGAACAAGGAATTATGAAGCTCACTGAAAGATGGCAAAAGGTTATCGAACAAAATGGGCAATATATCATTGATTGATCTTTGTTCTTTATATAAATAAATGACGTTTGAAAAACAGAAAAAATACATCATGACTTTTCCGACAACCCAATAGTTATCTCAGATATGAGGCAGTGGCTGTTTATGAAAGGATAAATTCACCTTAGCATGGGTCCATGACTTTAAATTATATGAGGAGAGAATTAAGGTAGAGATAAAGATTTATAAACTGGGATTAGGATAGCATCTTCAGTTACTTCTAATGCACGGCAACTTGATGTTCTGAGGATAACTGCCTTGTATAGAAATGCTAAGCATTTTGCCAATACCAAAAAAGCCTCACTCAAAATGGGCAATTTCAATGTATAGTTTTTTTAATTCTCATTGGAAACTTCAAATTAGGTGTAAAAGTAATAACATATGAGTACTTGTAACTGGAGCCACTGATTTATATAACTCCAGGATGCACCAATCACATTTTATTCTGTAGAGTTGGGATCCAGGGGATCCCTTCACATGGTAAATATTGTAAATGACATCCTGGAGGGGTGTAATGCAGTGGGCCTGATTTTTAAACATTGAAACAATACATTTTTTTTTGTAAAATTAACAATTTCCCTCAATTCCCAGTCCCTTTGTAATTACTCTGATATATCAATTTGATTAATATGGTTAATAATAAAAGGATGGTTTGAATTCTTCCACACCCTTCTCCTTGTTCATTCCAATGCATGCAAACCTATATAACTAAACAAGTTTTTTCAAATCAAATCATGTACATCCTGCTCTTCACTTGCTATTTATCTTAAGACACTTCCAAATAACCCATTGTCCAAACAAGAAACCCCAGTTAACGGGATTGTTCCTCAATGGGCATAAGGTCTCAGTTCTGCAAGACGAAGAAGTTCTAGAAATTGGCTGTACAACATAGTGTCTATATGTAACACTATGTTGTGCACTTAAAAATTGGTTTAAAAGATAAATACATTGCATTCTTACTACAATAAAAAAATAGAAATGAACTTGAACAGGAAAAAATAAAAATAGGCAACTTGCTAAAACAGTGAAAAGATATCCAATATTATCTTTCATAAGCAAAGCAGACTGATAAATGTTGGTAACTGTGATGATGGCAATCAGAATAATGGTTCCACTTGGAGTGGGGAAATGACTGCTGGGGAATCCAAATAAGGCTTCCATGGTGCTCATATATTTTATATCTAATTCTGGCTGGTGGTTGCTGTGTGTCTTCATTTTGTGAAAATGTATCGATGCTACACCTAAGATATTGTGCTTTTCTAAATGCATGTTACATGTCAAGGAGAAATGTTTTCAGAAAAGTAGTCTCATGTAACCTATATACTACCACCGCATATGCTAAAACATGCCAGAAGATAAGGATGTCTTAAACACTTTTACTGTGTGCGTATATGGACTTTCCATGTCCTCCAGCCAAATATGCTAAATGTTTATAAAGCCTCAACTTCTTGATGAGATAGTTCACCCAAATGAGTTCAGTTTTATAGATCGTTGACTCTAAAAAAATAAAATAGCACAGAATGACTAGAATCCTGGTAAAACTGAAAAAAAGTTTTTCTCTTTTTGTGTATGTTTCTATGTAACTGTTCTCCTCATTATTATTAAATCTCTGGCCTGCAAACGCAATATGGATTGTAGTTTAAAACATATTTATTGCTGTAAGGATTGGGAACTTGGTTTGTTCTCCTAACTTTTGCACGGACATATATTCATATATGTCCTGTTAACGCCAACACTTTAAAAATGTTAACACACATTCATGACTCATGATTGAATTAATTTGACTCTTAAGATGCTGAAGAAACATCACTCCTTCGAATGGAATATAACTCAGGCTACACAAATATTGCAGAATTCTCATCTGTCACCGTATATCTGAACAAGATGCCTCTGGCTGAGAGTAAACTAATTGAAAAATTAAAAAGAACAGAATTTTGTACTTCAACTCCTTTGAAACTTAATTTAGACATTCATTTTAGAATCTAATTTCTTCCTGAAACTGAACACAAAGAATTTATATTGCTCAAATGTAGCACATTTTAATAGGATAGTATACTATTTAATAGGATAGAGTATTTTGATGCTGTCGCTTGGATTTATTACCTAACCTCTGATGGGCTGTGTAAGACAATATGACTGTACTACTATGATTTGGGGGCAAAATATTAAATTCTTGGCCTAGGGTATAGCATAGTCTTTAATTAATTAATACACTATTCTAACCCTACTTCAGAAACTGCCTATGAAAAAACTTAACTTATAATTTCTGGTCCTAAAAGGATGCACAAAAAAGTAGATTTTGATAACTGAGCTAAAAATCATAAAGGCTGGACATTTTCTTGGTCTGCTTTCCTCCTGAGAAAATTTATATGGCATCAGAGAATTCCTGGAGACCAATTTAATTTCTTGGTTTGATACACTCAGTTGACATGAGTTGTAAAAATGTGAAATTCAGTCACCTGAGAGAAGCCCTATGCTTGTAAATTATCAGATAAGACTATTATTTTGATGATTATCATTATTTTTATATCACATGTTTTACTCTTTTGAGATAGAGAAAGGTTTTCTTGTAGGTCTCTTTTGCTGTTCAGAAAATTTTTGATAACCTACCCTTTCATTACTGTATACTTTTATACTGCCCCAGGTTAATGTGCTGGTGCTCCATTCACCTGCTTCTAATTTGGTGGGCCTAATTATAATGCCTACTTTCCTACATGTTGTATTATTTATCTTTAAGATCTAGGTACCTGATATATAAAATTTGCTCTCAGGAACATCCCCTATCTTTGGCTTACTTAATGCTTGCTGCCTTGTTTTCAGCAAACTAGTCCTGTTTTTGGATCTCTGATCATTTTTCTCACTTCATTAACAAGCTTAGTCACTCATTCCAATATAAACATGTTAAAATGCACCCAATATCAAGTCATATTGGAGAAAAAGTTTCTTTTGTTTGTTTGTTTGTTTGTTTGTTTGTTTGTTTGTTTGTTTTAAAAATTGCCAATGAATCATAAAGCTGGATGCAGAGGTTTTTAATATGTAATGTGGCTCTTTCTCAGATTCATTGAGGTTAAATGATTTAAAGAGAGGACAGTCTGAGGTCTAAAGTCAAGATTAGGGATGATCAGAATGTGAAATTATTTTCCCAATATGATGCTACTCATAACTTTAACATTTGTTATTCTACTTTATGATCTCATATTAAGGAGCATGTGATTTGCTAAATTGTTATTTTCATATAACCTGAATTCAAAGGTCACTGAAGTAAGTTTAAGGTAAATTTAGCTTTTTAAGTGTTCTTTCTTTCAAGCATCAGAAATTAAAAATTGCTCCCAATTTTTAAATCATTAAAAGTCATCATAAACATGATTTAATAGTTATTGTGAATATATATATATTGTGTATGTATATATCATTACTGTGCACATATATATGATTTCAAGATGATTTGAAACAATGGAAAATTTAACCACTAGTCTTGTTTCAAGTGATGCTAAATTAGAAACTTTGTCTACAAAATCACCAGTTATAATGGAAAACAGGCTAATACTCTCTTTCTGTACTCGTTTTCGTTTTCTGAAAACCATTTAGACTTACTCTTGAGATAAGCTCATTCAACGTAAAAACCCTGAATATGTAGTAAATTTTGCAATGACTGACTAGAATGCTATGTTAGGGGATTGCATGGGTTTCTTTTGCAGTTAACAACGTCCCTCTTCTAAAACTGTACATAACTGGACGTAATCTCTCATAGATCCTAAGAGAAATTCTGTCCTCTCTCTAATTCAACATGGATAAAGGCAGAAGCAAATTGCTCTGTCATATAGAGAGCTGAGGTCACTGAAATCACTGTTCCATTGAGTGATATTTGAAATAAAAATGTGAAAAAAATTGAACAATAATAAAATAAACTCCATGTTACATGAGCCAAAGAATACTTCAAAGTATACGGAGTAACCAGTGATTGGTATTTTTATAGTATGCCTACTATTCTAGACTTTTCACTTTTAGATAATTAGTTGATTTTGCATTTTCTAAGGTAAAATGAAGCTCTCATTTTGGGTTGGCACAAAAAGGTTTGATTTAGCACGAAGAGCCCTTTGGATGTCCAATTACTTATTTTATCTCTCTTCTGACCTAATGTTATCCTGATCATGTGTCACACTGACCTGGAGATAAAAAAGAAATAAGCATCACATTCTACACATGTCAAATCTAATGACATATTCAACTGCTGACTTGTATATTGTCTTTATTCCAAGATGTTATTATGTCCTACAGAATATCAATTCTAGACAGAAAAATAAAACACAGATGCCATCCAGTAAGGTAAGTCTTTGTGACATAGCAAGTCCTTGAGAAAAAAACAAATTATACGTTTCTCTTTAAAATGTACTTTTATAGAACAAGTAATGTTTTATTGTTGTTTAATTAATATATAGCATATGGTATAATTGTAATTAAATTTTAAGAAAGTAGCCTTGATTTCATTACACCAACAAAATTTTTATAAGATCACACTTTAAAATCACATAATACCAAATTTTGTGGTACCACTTTTTTAAAATCTCCTACATAAGCCAGTGCTTTGTTATAAGGTTACAACATTTGAAAACTAAATAAACATAATTGATGATCTTATCCAACTCCTTCATATCATATGTTGGAAAACTAAGTTCTGAAAACATTAATATTATTTGACCAAGGTAACAAACTTACAAAGTCACACAGTCAGAACTAATATTCTATTCTCCTGGTTCCCATGTCAAAATTGTAATGCAAAATTACTAAAAGAGAAAGAAAGACACACATTCCCATATTTCGATAATAGCAAAGAAATTACACAATATTATAATATTGCAAGGAAAATCCTGTAGAATACGAGTATGGTTCATTTTATTCTAGCATATATCTTGGCCTTTTGACATTAAAACTTGCCACAAGATAAAATTACCTTTACTGTGAAACTGAAGTGCAATTAGTTAGCAGGTTTCTCTAGAGAAGCAACCATAAGAATAGCCGGAGTTAATGAACTTCATAGCAGATTGCAATCAGGAACATTGACTATAGACAAGGCATTTATGTTTTATACAAACACCAAGCCAGTTGATTACTGTTACAGTTTGGGTTCCTACATGATGATTAGCAATATACTTTTCCTAGAAATATTTTCTCAAAGTTAAGTGGATAAAATATATGCATGAAATAAGTGCTACATTTTATACTGAATTAAATTGGGCTTGCTTGTGATCATGTAATTATTTCTTTACAGTATCAGCTGTCACTTAAAATTCAACTACAATTTCTGTTGATGAGTGGTTTGGGGGAGTTGAAAAAATATATGAAATCTGTAGAAACGGTCAAAATTAAGTATAGAGGTTAAAAATATGATGTCACCTTTATCCCCACACAATGACAATTTAAATGCTAGCTGCTTTATGAATAAGTCTTTGTGTGCCAATCACCAAATATGATCATTAAAAATAGAGAATGTTAAAAGTACTGAATTTTTAAGCTATAGTACACTAACATGGAATATACTAATCTTGGGAAATATAACTGAGCAAGAAAGGATACCAAAACAGAACATATATTTGGGGATATAGCATGAAGTCATTTCTATTCTAATGATGTATTCAGGAGTTAAAGTGAAAGCCAATGTCATCTACCATAGCTGCCTATTTGATTGCTTTGGTAAAAATGTAATATGGTGGCTGGAAGCAGTTTTCCTTAATCCTGTTTTTGTCCCTAAACAATGGATGAAAGTGGTATCACTACACCATAATTCAGTGTCATGAATACAGTGAAACGAGTATCCAGAAATATCTGCTGAATTTCAACAGTCATTAATGTGACTCTTTACCTAAAGAAAATGTTTGCAATAAGTAACACAAGCATGAAAGCAGTATTTCGAAAGTGATAATTAAAATTCACTTTCATTTCCTATCTAGGGGATTCTGCAATTTAAAGCATCCTGCATTCATTCTTACACATTTATGCTCTGTTCGCTCTTATTTTTACTATTATACTAACGCTGCCAAGTGCCAGATGCACATTAAATGTATTAAAGTGGGTGATTCACAAATGTCAGCTTTCCTTATCACCGAGGAGAAGGATCACAGTTTTCCTCACAAATGTTATAATAACATCTTAATCTCTAAACATCTCTACTCAAGATCTTTTTGTACTTTTATGGAACATTATTCTTGGTTTCCTAGTGAACTTCCTATTGACGAACAGTCTATCAGGGGACAATTTAATTGATAACCCTATTTTTGTTTTTGATTTTGGGTATCATAGATTGAAAAACAAATTTAGAAAATATTTTCAAAGGCCTGTTTAGTTTCCCAAAGTTTGGAGGAAGGTGGCGAGGACAAATATATAGTGTCAAAGATGAAAAATACACTTTTTTTGTTGTCCAGAGTTTTATGCTGATGTATATCAGTATGAGCTATTTGCTTTTCATATACTGCAGTAAAAGGTTAGATCAAATAGGTCCTAATTAATCCTAGGGTTATTTACATAATGTTGCATATAACTACTCAATCAAAAATGTTTCAAAATGAGCTCCCTGTAGTCACCCCAGGGTTTTATAAAATTGAAGAAATTAACAAGTCATATTTTTCCTGGAAATATAAGCAGAAGGCAATAAAATGTGGCTCTGAATGTGGAGTCTCATGTAATCCATTGATATATGGTAAGTGTGGTGTTTGTTGGACACAGATCATGATTTGCTAAATATATTCTAGAGATACACATTCATTTCATGAAGTCAGAAGACTAAGGCAAGGCTGCAGTATTCCAAACAAATACAACATTGCTCTGCTTTTCTGCTCAGCTTCATGTCTTGCTGCCATATTTTGTGCACAGGACTGATGAGGATGAAACATTTTCAATGCCTAAAATTTCACGTGGATCTTGCCTCAAAAACTGAGCATATATTCAATTCCTCTAGAACTTATACTGTAAGAAGAAGAGTGGCAAGATATGAGGTGGCAGAAGGAGTCAAAGGCAATTCATGGAAGTCATTGTAAGCCACGGTGTTAGGAACTGAATGTGAACCCTACCCCCCCAAAAAAATCATATGTTGTGATTCTAATGCTCAAAGTGATGGTTTTAGGAGGTTGGGTCTTTGGGAGGTCATTAAGTCGTGAGCGTGCAGCCCTCATAAATGAGATTAGTGCCCTTATCAAAGGGACCCCAGAGAGTTCTTTCACTCCTTCTACCATTTGAGGACACAAAAAGAAAATTGTGAATCACTAAGTGGGCCTTCACCAGACACTGAAACTGCCAGCATCTTAACCTTGAACTTCCCACCTTCCAAAACTGTCAGAAATAAATTTCTGTTGTTTATAAGACATCCAGTCTATGGTATTCTGTTAGATCAACTCAAGCCAGCTAAGACACATGTTAAAATATTTTACTTGATCAGTTGAAAGATTTTAAGTGGGGGGACAATATTAGATTTGCATTTAGAGAAGCTACTCTAGTTTTTTTGTTTGTTTGTTTGTTTGTTTGTTTGCAAAAAGCCAGATTATTGGCAGGGAGATCAGTTAAGCAAATATAATTTGAGGTATAAGAGAAGGTGTTGGGGTCGAAGATTAATGAATATTGTCAAGTGGTCAACAGTTTCCGAGTAGCAGCATGGTGACAGCTGCTAGGTTTGCTTGCTACATTTCTATAGGTTCAGTCAGTAATGGACAATAAACTTAAATGGACTGTGACAGGTTGTTACTTACACAAAGTACAGCCAAAGCAAAATTACCATGGCTTCAGCTCTCTGTAATGCTAATCCCATAGAATGACACAAGATTTGAGGGACTAGATGACAGTGCAGTTAGTACATGTTCTGCTGTGAGGAGCCATCTCTAGATTGCAGTTAAGTGGTGGTTTTATAGCCTACCACTGTACCCTATATTGGAGGGTAGGGTCTAAGGAATAAGGTGGAAAGTCTCATGTCTCACCATAACCAGAGAGTTGAATAAGAAACTGCCTTGTGGCAAACTCTTCCTAAACAGGGAGCCTCCTGCAAGGAGAGACGTGGATGAGAAACTGCCTTATGACAGGTCCTCACAAGACTGCCTATCTTACTATATTACAGGGGGGATTATAGGCATTCACTAAGAATTGGGTCAGACTGAAAGAAAAGTTCAATTAGGAAATGTGTAAAAGGCACATTTCATTGAAGGGGACATACAGATGTCAAATAAACACTGATAAGAAAGCCATTAGCCATTAGAAAAATGCAAATTAAAGCCACAATGTGATATGACTAAATACCTATCAAAATTGTTAAATTTTTTTTTAAAAATCAATTTTAAGGCATAAAATTATAAATGTGTAAGCACCTAAATAATTGTTTTAAAATAGGTAAAGTTGGATCTTACAGCATTAAGTGGAATAGAGTCATAATGCTTAACACCCCTGTCTCAGTAATTGATAAAATATACATAAAATCACACCTAATCTTGCCCAAATTTCTCTTGGGGCTAGCCAGAAACATAAAGGAAAGGGAATTTGGGGAAATGTTGTTGAGCTTAGCCAAGATGACACACATTACAAGACCCTGCAATTACTGAGATGGCTGCTAAGAGCGGCCATTAATCAATCTTGGGGAGCAGCCTCCTGGAATGTTCATCTCAGGTCAGAACAGAAGAATTTATTCACTGATTCTTACCAAGCATTCATTGAATGTTTTCCCCTCAGATAACCCTGTAGCCTCCATTTTAACTGGCTCCAAAATACATGATGGGGGCCTCCAATTTTGTGAGAAAACGATGATCATGCTTCCCAGAGAGAGGTGATACAAGTTTAACAAGTCAGTTTCCTTTGAGATAGAAGTCAACTATAATCTGAAAACTCTTAAGTCCAAAGGGTTGATGAAACATGCTACAAGCCCCACTGAGGGCTTAACCTCCCTCCTCCACCTCTCATTGTTTCAGCCAAGCTGGTCTTGGATACCTGCCTGCTAGGATGATACAAACGTTTAGTCCAGAGGGATAACTGAAGGGCTTTACTTGTCTTGTTGGGCCATTACTGGTGCAATTGCCCATTTGCCACTATTATTGGGAATGAAAGCACCAAGAATCCTGTGGGATCCATATACACCCTACTCCCATTGTGTAGCAGCATCCCAAACTTTTTGTGGTGATCAGAATTGATTACTTTCACTAGTATTTATTTTTCTGCCCACTGAACTGTTGACATGAAGAGCTCAAAGTGGCCAAGTGGTAGCTTTCAGCTTCAAGTTCAGTAGAACCCTCATTGTGTCCCTAGAAGAAACGGTCCCTCCCTCACTAGAAACCAGAATCTCTAATGTGGCAGAAGAGTAAACACAAATTTTATATGTAGAACATTTGAAGTAATGGTGAGGGGACCTAATCATACTTCTAGTGCTTGAGTCCCAAACCTGTATATTTTAACTATTATAACACATTGAGGCTATTGATACACACTTGTACCACATCCTAAAAAATAGTACCCAAACCTCATAGGATATTGATTCCAAGCTGAAATAGCTAAAGTTTTAACAGGCCACTCAACTTTTCTAGTAGGACAACTGCTAGATAGTAGGATTATTCTCATGATCCTGGAGCCAAGATAGCAAATATATATTGTTTTCTCTGCCATATGAAAGTGAATTGCTTAGTAATTTATTGGGAGCTGGCTGGGATCAACCAGGGACACTGAGGCTTTAGGTTGGCAAGCTTGGGTCTCCAGGTAGATACAGGCCTGGAGTGAGTGGCCTTGGTTCAGTTTGGTGGGGACCTGTGGAACAGTGCTTCTGCCTTAAACTGCTTCCAGACAACGTAAGTGCAAAGAGTAAAAACCCCAGCTTGCTGATAGGAAAAGCTTATGGACTAAGGGACTCAGTTGCTCATGGACTATGGACTTGCAGTTTCAATATGCATCACCACTCTGGGACTTTCCACCATGGACCTGCTTCACATGCTTGGGACTTTCTACTGTGGACTTGTAGACGGTTTCTATTTGCCTCAGTTTAACCTTGCCTAGCTATAGCATTGGTTTATATTGAGTATAACATAGCTTGTTGCTGAGGAGAAATTGTTTCTCCTCAGCCCATAAGTTTTAGCTTTAGAGAATTGCTCCCTATAATGAGGAAATCGCTGCCCCTTAAAAACCATGTATATCTAATAAACGTTGTTCTTAGTCTGTTACCAGCAGGCTGAGGCCCTCCTGATCCCAGCTTTTGTCTCTCTTCTCTTTATTTCTTGTCTCCCACCCAATCCTCTCAGGGACCCTCTAGGTACCCAGCGTGCACAAGCCAGGTGGCCACTGGGACAAGCTGGTCTCGTTCAGTAATTGAAAAGAATGTATTGATCAGATCAACAATTACATAGTAAGTGTCAAAAGTTGTGTGGCCATATTCCAATTAAGGCACTGCACTTGATATAGCAGCTACAACTGAGGTTACTACATGGCTAACTTTACAGTAATCCACTGTAATTAACAGAATCTATGTGGCTTTGGGGACCAAATGGAATAGGAAGGGGACCTATATACCTGCATCCTTTTAATGTTTGATGATAAAACTAACCTCTGAAATCCCTCACAGTGTGTAGTATTTCTTCTTATTTTCTATCTTGGTTGGGCAAGGGAGGAAGGCAAATGGCTAAGCTCTTTTTTCCATAATGGCTTCTTACTCCACAGATCAGGAACTAATGTGAGGGTTCTGGCAGTTGCTAAGTACACCCTAATCAGCAGTCTTCTCTCTTACTTCTAGAAAATCCATGAACCATTAGTCACTGCCACATGGTCAAGCCACATACAGGTCGAAGCACCCAGATTTACATTATAGCCTTACTGCCCATTTTGGTGATTAGGATGGCCTTAATTCAGATGGTTAAGGGCCACCCTCTGGCCTTTACTGCCCTACTGATGCTAGGAAGTTCTGTTCTGCGGCAGCAGTTCCAACAAACAACTATCAGGCCTTTTAATTGATGCTGCATGCCCATATCAACAGTGCATTCCTTACTGCTTGTAAGAACAGCCAGATGGTGGTTCTCGGGTCTTATAAAGTAAATCTATTTCCCTCTCCTTGAACCCACAGACCCCTTCCTCAATAATATGCCAAGGAAATCCTGACACCTCCCAATTTACTATAGGCTATCATGATGCATAAACTTCTAGAAGCCTTCCTAACGGACTGTTAGGACCATTTCCAGTGTCCTTGCCAGAACACGAAAACCTTATTCATGAGTGAGGACTCCCATGATGATAAACCCTCCCCGGTCCAGCCTTATATCCTTTGCCACCTGATCTAACATTCTCACGTTCCACTTCATCACAGCCCCCTGTTTCCTGCTGGTACATATTAGCGAAGTCCTACAGTTCTTTCATATAAACTATTTTCTCCTGGGGCCCAGGCACTGTACTTTGCCACCCAGGTTCTGCAGAGACCTCATCTTGGTGATCAAACTGGCAGAAATGTGAAGTGATAGGGAAGATGATTAGGAGGGTAGATGTCACCTTGCAAGTCATTTGCCTCAAATTAGGTCTGAGGCATGACCTCCAAGCTTCTCATCTCTAAGCCAGCAAAAGCTTAGCGTCACCAGGAAAATTTGCAGTTTCAAGATGTCCAGGTTCATCCACTGAAATGTCACCATCCCTGGGCTCAGGGTCCCATGTTTCTTCTATCAGTTCCCTGACTTTGACATACAAACCCACTTGAAATTGTGTATTCAGTCCCTTTTAAAGCTTTGCCAACTTACAATTAGATTCTGGGCCTGATAATTAGAACAATTTTCCTTGAAGTTACAGGAGACCAGAATCTCTTTAAAAGCTGTCATAGAGGCCCTTTGGTTTTCACAGTGTACCTTCCACTGAGATTTGGCTGCCCTGAGCCTATCATTTGTTTTCCATGTCTTCTGATGAAGTTAACAGAAGCTAACCCCCTACACATTACAATTCTCAAAATTATTATAGCCCTAGGTTTTTCTTAAATAGAAGCACAGCTATCACATATTCTGCCATTTCCCCTTCTTCTCTTAGCTCATTCTAATTAACCACAGGTAAAAAAGCCTGAGTCATGATGATGCCACTACGTGCTAGGTGTTAACATTGCAATCCTGTTACCAACTGTCTTATTCCAAGTTCACCAGAAAACAGAGCTTGAGGCAAGAGTTGCATGCTACTGTTCTATTAGGTAACACAAGCTGAGGGCAAATGAATGACAAGACTAATAGAGCAGAGGATGCTGTGTTATCAAACTTGTGGCCTAAATGTGAATGATTGCTTGATCTGACTTGGTCATCTTCTGGAAAGGATGCTTGAGATATATGTAAATATCTCAGGAAGCCTGTTGGGGGCAGAGTGTGAATGGAGGAAGAGGAAACAGATTTACTCGTATATACCAGCTTCCACCTCTCATTTGTCAGGGGATTGTCCCATGGGGCATAAGTCTCCCCACACATCTGGGTTGCTCATATGTGAGAACCCAGTGAGCATGTGTGACATCCCACACTTCATTGTCAACAGGAAAGCCATAAGCCAGGAGGTGAAAGGTACTCAGCAGAGACTGTAGTGAAACATTGTCAGATTGCACCTGCTTTTACAGCTGGATGGAACAATATACAAGTGAGTAGAAAAAGATCTAAAGTAGCACATAAAAATGTCTACTATACTACCAAGGAATAATCACTTTGATTTAAGGCTTTATCTTTGGTCACAAAATGAGCTCCTAAATTAGATCTTAGTTATTAAGTTAGCTCATATTATATGACTCTATCATAAGAGTTTAAATATAAATGTAAAGGCTATGTTTGAAATAAAGGAGCAACTGGATTTTAGGTGAGATGTGTTAAAATGATTGATGGTTTGTTTTTGCTTGGTCACTCTTAAAGAGCTAGACCACATAACTGCTGTTCCCTGGCCATCTGCTGTAAGAGCTAGAATATTCCTAGCTGACCTATAAAATAAGGGAGTGACCATCTCTAGAACTACAGAAGACAACAGGACGAGCCCATTCTAAGTGTCCCTCATGTGTGTCCAGACTACAGCTGTTGTGGTTGATGAGATCCACTGATGAAGTTTATGCTCCAGTTCTGACTACAAAAGGCTACATCCAGTTTTCTTAAGGATCCATCAGTTGTTAGAATGACCTTGCCCACCCTTCTCCTTCGTCAGCTTGCTCCAAATCCTGATGAGAAACCAATACCTGTAATACCCCTCTTTAGCTGAAGATTCTTCTTTTTCTTCCTTACTAGGTCTCAAGAAGTTATAAGGCAAAAACAAGGCTGACTTGGTTTAATCCATACTCGGTATCGCTGTATGATATATCAATTATTTAGTAGAAGAATAGAGTTTCAAGTTTACAGAAATAGAAAATCAGGGCTTACTCAGAATAATATTGGTAGGCAACTCTTATGATCTGCTAAATGCAATTACATTTATTTTTTCATTTAATTTAACGCAAATTGGGAGTTTACCATTCACTGGTCTGAACTAGGTGTTGAAGCTCACAGAGAGAGTATCTGTGTCAGCCTCCACAAAAGGCTACCTGTGGATACCTACACTCAAGTTGTTTTAAGAATTGAGTCTTGGGGCGGCCGGTTAGCTCATTTGGTTAGAACCCAGTGCTTATAACACCAAGCTTGCCAGTTAGATCCCCACATGAGCCACTGAGTTGCGCCCTCCACAACTAGATTGAAACAACTACTTGATTTGGAGCTGATGGGTCTTGGAAAAACACACTGTTCCCCAATAAAATTAAAAAAAAAAAGAATTCAGTCTTGTAGGTAAGGTCATTTTTATTAATTTTTTCTATTGTTTCTCATACTCGGCCCCTTACTAGCTGTATGACTTTTGGCAAGTTAAAGAACATTCCTGGTCTCATTATCTTCTATAAAAAGAGTTTCAAATAGTACCTCTTACATAGGTTTCTGATAAAGGTTAATGTTTAGCAGTGTGACTGGCACATAATGTTAGTATTTTCACTCAGTCAACAAGGTTGTTGATGCTGCTGTCTTCCTAGCAAATAACACATTGTTTGGTTTATACAGTCATGTGTTCATGTGGGAAGATCTTGGTGGCCATGGAAATCACTAGCTAGAGAGACAGCCATTTTTCTTCTGATTTTCTCTGTAACATGTATATTTTCATTATATGAAAAACTTTACCTCATTTATTTTAGATATAGTTCTTTAACTACAAATTGAAAAACTATAATGATATGTGAATCTAAACTAAAAATCCATTTCTCATTTTTTTCTACTCAGGGTTCCCACTTATGCACAACACTCATGTGTGGGGGGGTAGGGGAGGGAGAAAGTGCCCCATGGGATAATCCTTTGACAAATAGAATAGGGACCTTGAGTTAGATAACAAAACAAATAGAACATAAGTGATCTAAGAATTCATTTAGCATGAGTTTGTTTGAAAATTCATTTGCCTTTTATAAAAATGGAACAAAACCGCAGATGTATATTGGTGTTAGAATTGAAATAACCAATATTCTTAGGTTATTTGCAGTATTGTATATTTTTAAAGTATATAATTTTTAAAAGTAAAAGTTGACATTTTTTATTTCAAATTATTTTAAAGTTTCTGATTTTGTGGTATACTGTCAAGTCTTAATAGAATACCAATAAGGAGTTGATTTTGAATTAGAAAAAAAGCTGTTTCAATTATGTCTCTACAATTTATTGGCTGTTTGACCTTTAGTTTTTCAAATCTGTGTTTACATTTCTTTATCTAAAATGGAGAGTAATGGTATCTCCTTTGTAGGTTTTTTTATGATCACTAAATGAGGTAATATACGCAAAGCACTCAGAAAATATTCCATAAATGGTAGTTTTTTTGGACGTTGCAAACTTTCATCTTTGGCTCCTATAAGTTTCATGTATAAGTATAGAAAATCAATAAAAGAAGTAACCTGTTTTGTCCACATTAACTGCAATTTCTTATGAAATATAAATTTAATTTACAAAAAATTAGAACATACCATTTATTTTAACCAAAATTATGTAGTGCAATGGAAATTGTGTAATATTTGGAGTTGGAGACCTTGACTAGTGTCTGACCTAAGGCCTACTTGCTGAGAGAATTTGCCCAAGTGACACTATTTGCACTACAGTTTCTTCATCTTTCAAGTGGAGACAGTGATCATGCCTTTAATTTTTATTGCTTTGCCATTTATTAACTGAGTAATCTTAATCATAATCTTTAACCTCTATGTGCCATAGTCTCAACATGTGTGAATTGGGGATAATAGTGTGTGTCACTTTGTTGTTGAAAGAATTAATGAAGTAAAGCAGGTGAACTCTTGGCACAATGCCTGGGAGAGAGCAAGTGCCAAATATATGCTGTTGTGTTTGTTGATTACCTATTACACCCACCAGGATTTCTGTAAGAATCAAATGTAGTTTGTAGGCTAGAGAGCATCTAAACAAATTATGTTGCTTTTCAATGATACCTAGATATTCATAGTCTTTTGCTAGATTATTAAACAATCTAAACTTACATAAAAAACACTATTGGAATAAAGCATATTTTCTTATTTTTTAGTCTCCAAGGTATTCTAATAATTGCAGTAGCATCAGATAACCATGACTAAAAATTTTTAAAATGCAGATATTTTAGATGTATTTAGTATTAGCAAAAAATAGAAATAGTTTAGCTAAAGCAAAAAGACAACAGCTTTTCTTGCAATTTTAGATCTATATTTACTATAAAACTATGCATATTTATTACACTTAGGTTCCAAAATGATCATTTGGCTAAATATTTCTTTTTTAGGGGCCAGCCAAGTGATGCATTAATTAAGAGTTGGCTTGGGACGCCAGCTCTGAGCAGCAGAGCCCCTGTTGGGATCCCACATTCGGGCCAGTAACGCTGCGCCCTCTACAGCTAAGATGATGAACAACAGCTCTACCTGGAACTGGGCTGCAGTGAAGCTGCAGTGGGCGGCCATAAGCTACCGTAAGTGGCTGGCAGCGCAAGTGAGCTGCCAAGAGCCGCCGTGAGCTGCCAGCCAGTGGCTGGCAACAGATCTGCCTCACCTGGGAAGAGTGCAATGATAATACCAACATGGGCCAGTGAAGCGACATCCTCCACAACTAGACTGAAGAACAAAAGGACAGCAACTTGTCTGTTCCCCTTCCTTGATTCCCCAGCACTGTTCCCCTCCCCCAATTCCCCAATAAAATCTTTTTAAAAAAAATTAGTTTTAAAGTAAATTTTGGGTATTCAAAGTAAATTCTTATTAAAATAAAATGATCTCCTTTAGTTCTTCTTTTTTGTCACTTGGCTTTGTGAGAAAATGTAAATTTGTTATAATGTTTCCTGAGAAATGCATGATGGATAACACGTTAGACAGACTATTGGTTTTAGGGACATTTATAAACATAAAAGCTTCTGCATCTTACATGAAAAGCTAATGGATATTTAGGAAATTCTTCATAGTATTAATGATAATGAAATAAACTATTTTGATGTGCTTCTTAAAATGGAGAATTTGAACTAAAGGAAGACAGAACTAACAAAATAGATGTATTACAAAATAACAAATGGCATTACAGTGCAGTAAAAAGTGATCCTTTTTAATCTTACTTCATTGCATATTTTCACTTTCCAGGGGTGTTCATAAAACCAAAAATTTTATTAGAGTAAGTATTGTTTCTAGCTTGATTAATTTTTGGTCTCATTATATTAATTATTGGATCTCATTATATTAGTATATATGATATATAGTATTTTCATAATTGATTCTAAAATATAAAGTATGTAGACATTTTAATAAAAGTCTGACTTTCACATTTGCATGTGTTCTTTAGGGAAACAAAAGCACATCCATTATTTAAACCCATCATATTTCATTAAACAGAATTGAACATGCTTGTAATTCTGGAGTTATATTTTATTTTTTAGAAGTTAACTTCTAAAAAAGAATGATTTATAGTTCTCAATATGAAAGGATACTACTGCCATAGTAGTAGTTGGAAAAGCTGGGATGTAAATGAAAAGTAAAGTACAAATCACTGGCCCAGATCTAAAATCCAGTCTTATAAAGGTAAGAAAATATATTCAATTTAAAAGCTGAAATTACCTTTCTCTACAATTTTTTTCAAGCTTTGGAGAAATAATTAAGTTTTATCATATGTTTTGCTTACTCATGCAGAATGTAACTAGGACTTTCTTACTTTTTTTTTAATGCAGGAGCTTAAATTCCATTTCACAGTTTTGCCAGGTAACTCTCAGCTCAGTCAAACTTGGGCTTGAGGGATTTCTTCTGCTTTGTGCCCAGGGAGACAATAGAGCATAATTCAATTGTATCAAAACCATATAACCTCAGATTATTTAATCAACTCATTTCATAAGCAGAAAACAAATATAAAAGCAAACAGTTCAGTGCTCCTTGATATTTAACCTAATTAATGTAGGTTTCTGGTTTTGCATTTCAAGGATTCATGCTATGTATATATTCAACAAAGAAAAATTATATTCTTATTGCATGCTGATACTGATATTTGCCATCTTGCATTAGACTATGACTTCAAATCTAAATTCTGTGCTGTAGAGATGTACTTAAAAATAGCCCCCTCAGAAGGGATGAGACAATACAAATTGGTAATTGCAATATGGCCTCAGGGATAGAAAAAGACAGTCTGAGGAATATAATCAATAATGTTGTAAATATTTCTTAGGGGGCCAGATGGACTCATGTCCTGTTGGGGAGACCACTTCATAGTGGGTGTAGAGGCCTGACCACCACACTGTATTTCTGAAGCTGATGTTGAATAATATAGTATGTCAACTATAATTATATATACATATAGTCTCGGGACATGGAGTAGAGAGCGGGAACGGATTCAATGGAATTGTAATAGATAAGCATGATATCGGGGGTGGGAGGGCAATAGATGGGAGGAGGGGGGTTGTTACTTTGTGAGGGTGAAAAGGGTAACTATTGCATTGTTCTGTACACCTGAAACTAATAATAAAATAATAAATAAATTTAAAAAATAGTCCCCTCAACCTCTTCATTATAAAAGCAATTACTTGACTTGGGAGAATTTGGAGGATCACAGTGCTTTATGAAAAAATATACCTCATATCTCTATTTGTACCTACATCTATGTATAGATATATATCTACAAGGATAGATCCTTTAAATAGATCCTATAAATCTTTGAAGGAAAGTGTCCAGAGTTTAAGGGTTCAATATTTCTATAACCATGAGTCCTCCACATGAAATATGCCAGGGCTCAGACCAAGGTCCATTCTTTAGCGATTACCTTTGGAGTTAAGATTCTCCTTCATTCGCATTTTTTAAAATTCTTCTTCTCTTACATCATTAGAAAGTGAGCTGAAATTGCTCCATGAGCTCATAATCACAGTATTCAATTAGAACCTCAAAGGTCACTTCAAATCTCCTTCCCACTTCTCAGGGCCATACAGTCTAGATTTATAACAGTTTGGTGGATACTCACCTGGGGTTCTCCACAAAAATTGTGACAATACCATTGTACCACAATATCACCTTTCAATTTTGTTTTTATTATTTCCAACAGTATCATCTTTTTCATGATAACATTCCCCTTAAAAACAGTAGCTGATTACTAAATCTCCTACTTTCCAGTAGCTGCATAAGGTATGCTTGATTTCACTGAAAACTGAAGTGAAGTTATCAGTGCTGAATCAATGAAACTTTGCAGTACTCTAAATATGAATGTTAATGAGTTTCTCAGTTGCTTATAATTCTATCAATTAGTCCAGAAATTTCTGTCACGTGAAGCTTTTTTATTTAAATATATATTTAAATCTTTATATTGTCATTTCAGCACCCTCTACAACTATGTAATTCACACAATATTGCCCACATAATTAGTCTTAAAAAGTTAATATAGAATTCATTTTTTACTTTTTATATTTGATGACATCATTGTAGCTTAAGGCTTTTAGAAGTTTAGGGCCGGCCGAGTGGCTCAGTTGGTTAAAAGCTCGCTCAAAGGTTTGAGCTCTGAGCAACAACAGTTCAAGTCCGGCCCAAGCTGAGCTGCCACTGAGTTGCCAAAAGGTGGCAGGATGGCTCAGCTAAAAAAAAAAAAAAAAAGGCTTTTAGAAGTAAAATATGCATATGGTTTGTAAATTTAAAATCCTAGTCTTTCCAACTTGGGCCAGGCAGGATGGCTCCTGCAAAGAAGGGCGGCGAGAAGAAGAAAGGCCGTTCTGCCATCAACGAGGTAGTGACCAGAGAATACACCATCAACATTCACAAGCGCATCCATGGAGTGGGTTTCAAGAAGCGTGCCCCTCAGGCACTCAAAGAGATCCGGAAATTTGCCATGAAGGAGATGGGAACCCCAGATGTGCGCATTGACACCAGACTCAACAAAGCTGTCTGGGCCAAAGGAATAAGGAATGTCCCATACCGTATCCGGGTGCGGTTGTCCAGAAAGCGTAATGAGGATGAAGAGTCACCAAATAAGCTCTAAACGTTGGTTACTTATGTACCTGTCACCACTTTCAAAAATCTACAAACAGTTAATGTGGATGAGAACTAACTGCTGATTGTCAAATAAAGTTATAAAACGGCAAAATAAATAAAATAAAATCCTAAAAAGATGTAAAATAAAGAGTAAAAGACTTTTTACCTCTTCTATCAACCCCAAATTTTCTTTTAAAAGACAGCCACAGTTCATAGTTCCTATATACCTCTCCAGAAAAAAATAAAATGTAAGTACTAAAGATTTGCATATATACACACATACACCTATCTCTATATCCATACATACACATGTAGTTATATGACTCACTCATGTGCATTGTTCTATCTTACTTCTTCATGTACTACTATTTCTAAAAGAGATTTTAACTCAGCATATATAGACCAATGGTATTCCGTTTAGTAAATTATCATCACTATTAGGAAACACCACTTTAACACAACCTAACAACCACCCAGACCAAGACATAGGTATCACCAGATTGCTACTTCTTGCTGCTGCATGAAACTATGGATTGAGAGAGGCACAAATGTCTAGGGGAAACCTCACTTATGTTCCCTAACACCCCATCAATTACCCACCCAAATGTAAGCGATATCTTGTTTCCCACCACCATGGTCTAGTTTTCACTATTCTTGAAGTCTATTTGAATGGTATCACATAGCATGATACCTTTTGTGTCTGGCTTCCTTCATCATGACCATGAGAATCAATCTGATTGTGGCATGTAGCATTAATTTGATCTTCATCAATGCTGTATAGTATTCAATTACATAAATATATGAGAATTCATTTATTCATTCTATTAATGATGAGCATTTGGGTATCGCAAATAATGTTTCTTTTTATTTACTATGCTGGAAAAGATAAAATAGCCACTACATTTGTGGATTCATAAGATGACCATTTTTAAAAGAGTGTGGTCCATAGCATTCTTGTGAGACTGAAAGCCCAATAAATTTATGGTTACCCAGAGTCAGAAAAACATTAACTCCTTCTCAGCTAGTGTTTGGTAATAATAAATAGCACATAAATTACTTAATTGTAAGAAATATATATTAAATAATGTATTTTTATACAGAAACACACATAAAACAAAGTTATGTATTGATCAGTTAACAAAAATGTGAACAAAGGCTGTCAGAAACATAAACCTGTAATTCCTCTAGGAACAATGGTTCAGTATTCACTAATTCATGTTTATGACAACTTGATAGAACAATAACTACCATGAATAATGAGAATCAGCTGTTACTATACGTCAAGTGCTCTTCTAATTCTGAAGATTCAGCAATGAATAAATCACACAAAGTCCTTTTTCAAGATGCTTACATTTCAGTGGGTGGAAGTAGGGGAGGGCAAAAAAATGAATAAGTATATGATATGTTGGGAGATAAAAATACTATAAAAATATTTTGGTAGGGAAATAGTGAATATGAGTGAGTTGTTGTTTTTTTATATAGGCTAATCAGGGAAATTTTCTCTGATAGAATGGACTTAAAGCAGGAAATTGAAAAGAGTGCCAGGCGGAGGAGGGAGCAGAAGCAAACATCCAATGTGGAAGTGTACTTTTTTATATGGGAAAAAGTAAGTCAGGCCAGTGTTCCTAAGGAAAAGATTGTTAGGTAGAATAGGCAGACAAAATAGGTAGAAAGAGGTAGGACAAATCTTGTATAGCTTCATGCTCATATGAGCTTGTAAACTGGACACCTTCCATTTGTTCCTACGGATCTATTCCCCACTCTTCTGTGCCACTATCTGAGCCCTTTTGTAGACCACATTAGCGGGCTGCCTGGCCCTTTGCCTTTTGGTTGGATTTGGCCAATAGAAAGCATGGAGATGAAATTAGAGGGAGGAAAGCAAGGGAAGCTGAAATATTTGATCTCCCATCTTTCTCTCTCTCTCTGCCTGGTTGCTTCAGGCTGACTTGACCTCTGCACTGAAAGTCACAGCTCCTGGCAGGAGGTCCTCTGTCTTTGTGTTCCAATAATGGTTTCCTTCTCTCACCCTTTCAGGCCTAGGGATGGTAACAAGGTCTCTGCTGCCACTAATCCCACAATCTTGTACTATTCTCACTACACCTTGAACTTTCTCGTTTACCGTGCCCATATCTTTGTAAACAGATCCTTGATTATTTCCAAAAATTGCTCACTTGAATATGCCATCTGTATCTTCCTGTAACTAAATCATATAATGTAAAGATTTAGTTTTTGTATGAGTGTCCCTTGGAGCCTCTGGAGGGTTTTAAGTATTTAAATAGTATCACTTTGGCAAGCTGTAAGGAATAGAAAATAGAGAGACAAGGCTGGGAACACAAAGATCATCTAGGAGAATTTTGTAGCAATAATATTATAACAATCCAGATAAGAGATGAAGTTGACTTGCATAAAGCAGTAGAAGGAGATGTATCCAGGAGTGGTTGAACACTAGGTACATTTTGAACAAATCTGACAGGATTTTCTGATGAATTGAATTTAGAGGAGAAAAAGAGAGAAGCCAAAAAAATACTTCAGAGCTTTTGGTCTGAGCAACTAGAAGAACAGAGGTGACTTTCACTAATATAAGGAATAGAGCTTAAGAGAAAATCAAGAATTTTTACTTGGAAAAAATTTAATTAGCAATGTCAACAAGACAGCCTGATAGAGAAATATAAATCTGGAATTCAGAGAAGTGAATATGGGAATCATCAATAGAGAGATGGCATTTACTACTTCAAGAAACTGGATAAGATAATAGTGTGTGTAGATACATGGGAAGTGAGAAAACTAAGCCTTAAGGGCAACAATATCTAGAAGATTGGAAGAAAAGTAAAATCTGGAAAAGGACAAAGAAAATGAGAAGACAGTGGAGTAAGAGAATAATCAACAGATTTTTGAGAAGCTTAAAGAAACTGCTCTTAGAGAATGACGAATTGTGCCCAATGCTGCTTAAACTGCAAGTTAGAATTGGTCAATGAATTGGATGACAAGGAAGTCACTATTGGCCTTGAGAAGACTATCCTTATTGGAATACTTAGAGAATGGAAGAAGTAGAAAGATAGACAGTAAATGTAGATAACTCTTTCAAGGAATTCTGATCAGTCAATAAAATCAAAAAGAAACAGAAAAGGGGGACTTAGATAATGACTAAAAAGAGATGTATATTTGGTGTTGGAAGAGTATGAAGTTTTTCCTATGTATTTCTCTACTCTCTTTTGAAATAAAAAACAAGGTTTTCAGCTGAGAGCGATTGAAGTTTTGCAGACAGAAGAGAATGTATATACCGTATTTGCCGGCGTATAAGACGACTGGGCGTATAAGATGACCCCCTAACATTTCCACTCAAAATACAGAGTTTGTTATATACTCGCCGTATAAGACTACCCCCTCTTCCACACACCAAATAAAAGGTAAAACAATATCAGATTTGATTTCAACATTTTAATTTATAATGAACGGTATGTGGAATGAAGTGGGCGGGCATTGGGAGGCCACTATGGCACGGGGCAAGCACTATGGGCAGTCTATCTGAAGTGTACCTGGCGTATAAGACGACCCCCCACTTGGAGGCATATTTTTCAGGGCCAAAAAATCGTCTTATACGCCGGCAAATATGGTATTAGCCATCTATAACAAAGGTCAGCAAACTTTTATTGCAAAGAGCCAGATATTAAGTGTTTTAGGCTTTGCAAATGATACATCTCTGTCATACCTACTCAACTTCTGTATCGCAGTGTAAAAGCAGCCATAGACAGTATGTAAACAAACAAGCATGTCTGTGTTTTAATAACATTTTATCCTTAAAAATTGGCAGAGCTGGATTTGGCTCACAGGAGATGGTTTGTTGATCCCTGATCTGGGAGAGTAAAACATTAATGGACTAAAGAAATGTAGTTGAGTTTCCAGGAAGCTCTAAAGGCTGACTTGGAGTTATATCCATAAACATAAAATGAGACTAGTGAAGTTGGAGTGGTTTTTCTCTAGCCATGTTCTAGATGCTTGGGGGCAGATGTAACTGTGCTAAAAAAAATGTTGAACAAGACACGCATCTTTTATCCTTAGTTTCTGCCAATATGTAAGCTGCTCTCGTCATTTATCCCACCCCGCTCCTTTCATTCCTATAATCTTGTGCTTTCTTTTGCGTGGTTGGACGTCATTCTCCAGTTAGCAGCCTAAGTGATTTTCTTAACTCCTCTTTCAGACAGGCAGCGTCCTGCTTTCTCTCCTTCAGTATCTCCCTGTGTAGCAGAATGTCATATTCTAAGCATGACTCCCTAGGCTTTGCATGATCTGAGTCCTCCCTCCTCTCCGCATCATCTCAGTTCTTTTTTCTCTGTTACTACACTCCCCACATACTGATCCTTTTTCTGTTTCCTGAATGTATCGAAGCTTACTCTATCCTCAGGCTCTTTCCTCTGCTTGAATTGCGCTTCCTCTGAGCCTTCTCTGAATTCCCACTCATTTTGCAAGCTCTTTTTACAATGCCCCTTCCTCTTGCAGGCTTTCCCTCAGCTTGTGAATACTCCCAATCCCTACTGCATACCCTCCCCCACACATACAGCCATCCATTAATTTTTCTCCTAGGACTCTGCTTACTCTTCCCTTGGATTCAACATAATCTATAATGATGAATTTATAGCTGATGTCATTTGTTAATGTCTATATGGCCCACTAGATAACACACCCCATGAGGGTAAGATCTATGTATGATTTGTTCCACCAACACACATCCTGGCCTAACCCTTGGCATAAATTTGCAATCAGTGTTTGTTGATGAATACATTAAGGCATTCTCTCAGACCTCAGCACTTTAGGGTTAAGAGATAAGATAAGACTGCACTGCTGCTTTCAGACTATTACTCCTTAAATTAGCCTGCTCAGGCTGCCATAAAAAAATAAGTACACACACACACACACACACGTACACACACACACACACACTGGGTGTCTTTAACAACAGAAATTCATTTTCTCACAGTTCCGAAGGGTGGAAATCCAAGATGAAGATGACAACAGAGTTGCCTTCTGGCGAGGACTCTCCCCTCAGCAAGTACACAGTATTTTCTTGCTGTGTCCTCACACAGCCTTTTCCCTCCACGTGCTCACACGGAGAAAGCCCTAGTCTTTCTGTATGCTGGTAAGGACACCATTCCTAGAGATTACAGTCCCAAATTTATGACCTCATTTAATTTTACCCCCTTAAAGATATATAATGACTATATATCTCCAAATATAGTCATATTGGGGGTTAAGGCTTCAACATATGAGTTGGGTGGGGGCACACAATACAATCCATAGCATTCATCCACCCCTAAATTGGGTAAGGTTTTCTCTTATTTGCCTCTGTAGTGCCCTGCACTTCTACTACACAGTACATGCTAAATGTCTGATTTCATGTCACTTAACTTCAGAAAAACAATAATTGTATCTGTTTTGCTCAACATTCTATCCCAGTTATATTGCACATTACCTGACATATCATAATCACCCAAAACTACTTTTTGAAAAAATAAATAAGTTAATGAGTTTTATCTGTATTAAGAGTTTTATCTTACAGAGATATCCTAATATTTGTGTGCTCCAACTAATTACATCTTTCTTATGGAAAACATACTCCTTAGAAAAATTTTCATTTGCTTTCTACAAGGAGAAACAATTTGAAGGTATGAAAATAAATTAAAACAGTATAAATAAAAATAAAAAGGAGGAAGGGCCTATAGTTTGTGAGGCTTAAGAGATAGACACCAAATACAATGTATAAAACTTGTTTTGATATTGGTTTGAAAGAAAACCATAAAACAGACAATATGGGACAATAGGAAAAATATAAACACAGACTGGATATTAGATGATATGTGATTTTTAATTTTGTTATATGCATAATAATGGCATCATGATTTTTTAAGTCCTTATTAATTAGAGATAAGGTACTAAAGTATTTATGGGTAAAAAGATATGAGATATAATATCTGGAATTTGTTTAAAATATCCCAAAAGAAAACCAGAGAAGATAAAATGAGATTAGTAAAATGCTGATATTTGTTGAAATCAGATGATGGTACATGGGGTATTCATTATACTTCTCTTTCTAATTTTTATGTTTAAAATGGCCATAATAATTTTTTTTCAAAAGAAAACAGGTGAAATAGAAAGAAGTGCTATGTACAAAATTATTGACTTTTTTAAAATTCTTTGATGCAAAATCAAAACTTTAATCCTTTTTGGGGATTAATTCTGTTACAGTGATGGAGTATAATGGCAACTGGGCCCAAATAGCTTTGTTCTTTCATTTAAACTCATCAAGTCTCTGGCAGCACAACTTGTCATGCTTGACAATTTTCAGTATCCTGGGGGCCAAAATGAAAGAATTTATGTCCCATATTAAAAATCAAATAGTGTTCTGAATATATAAAAAAGCAACTTAGAAAAAAATTGTTAAATACCATCACAAGCAAATACATACAGTTTGAAAAATTATACTGCTTCATATTGATTGTTGAAATTCCATGAAAGGTAGTAAAATCACTCCATTATTTTCTTGAAGAGAAACCTGTCTTGAAATCTGTCACGAAACAAGGGCCCTGTTGAATTTAGGAATTTTTCAATTTTTCAAATGACTGAGGTAATTACAGGAGTAATATTGAGAAAGTAAGACACCTCCATATGATGTCACATTAAGCATTTTATATTACCATATTTTATGATATAGAAGTACTCAGAAATGCACTGCTCACAGGGCTCTCTTTCATTTCACTGTAAGCATAATTATTAAAAAATAAACTAGTAACCTGAAAGATGGAGTAAAGGGAAAATAACCCTCATGGAGTATACACTTTTTGATATTCACTATGCAAAAGCAATATGCATTCTTTCATTTAACCTACAAATAACTTTTTTGTATTATAATCTATAAAGTAGAAATTACCTAATGGATAAATTGAGAACCGGAGTGTTTTAGGCGATTTTCCCCAGGTTGAACAGTTAATAAAAGAAGGGTTCTGATTAAAGCCCAGATGGCTATGACTCCAAACTTGTTTTCTGATCCATTAGGGTCCATTCTGTTACTACATTTATGAAACATCCATTGAGCACTGGAGGAGTCATATATGCCCAGGTATAAGGTTTTACAAATAGAAATTTAGTCTAGGAATACTGGTTGCTTAAGATTGGAGGCTTAAACAATAAACATTAGATCACACAGTTCTGGAGGTTAGGAAGTCCAGGATCAAGGTGCCGACAGGTTCGGTATCTAGTGAGGATCTGCTGTCTGGTTTGCAGAAGGCTACCTACTCTCTGTGTCCTCACACGGCAGAAGAAGCTAGATAGCTCTTTGGGATCTCTTGTATCAGGGTACTCATCCCATCATGAGGACTCCACACTCATGGCCTAACCACCTCCCAAATACTCCATCTCTTAATACCATCACATCGGGCTTTAGAATTTCAACATGAATTTTTTTTTTTTTGCTTTTTTTTGAGGGAGGGGAGCACAGACATTCAGTCCATGACATAGAGTCAGACCTCATAATGATTTGGGATCTAGCCCTCCTCTGGAAGTTTCATGAAATCACTTTTGTGAAGTCCATCATAGTTAATTAGACTCAGGGATTTGACTGCCTGCTACATGACCATAGATGCAGTATCACATGGTCCTAGGTTAGGAATTAACTAAAAGATTTCTGACACACAGTATTCCCCAACATCAGTTTATTTAGCTTTAAATAATATGAGCAGGGTATCAGAACACATTCAAATAACAGTTGCTTCAGTGTCTCCTCACATGCAGACAGCTCCCAGAACCCCTGCACCCCACCACACAAGCTATGTTCTACTGCAAGAGATAAGGTCAAAGAGGGTAAGGACAAACTCAATGTGCAAAAGATACCCTTTATGGTCTCCAACCAAAATTTGTACTACACTTGTCACAAGACCCCTTTAAGAGTACACGGTACCTTTAATGAAAGAATAACTATTTAGAAGAAAGACATTACCACAATTTCCAGACCATTTCCAAGGTTCTGGTTAGACTGAGCTTATCTCTTTAGAACAATCAAAACATTATCCAGTCTGTTACAATTTCATAGTAAATGTGTACATTTTCTAAATTTTGGATATCACATGAATAAAGATATGCATGTATGAATGTGTATATATTATATATATTGTATCTCTTTTGGAAAATGTTTGCCCTATTGTAATGAAAACTATGGACATTTATTGATAATGATGTGTCAATACAGGTTCATTTATTATAAAAAAAATACCACTATGGTGCAAGATATCAACAGTGGAGAAGGTTGTGGGTGTGTGGAAAAAGGAAATACATGAAACTTTCTGTACTTTCCACTCAATTTTTCTGTGAACCAAATACTTCTCTGAAAAGTAGTTTATTAATTTAAAAAATCCATTAATAGGCTTTACCCTTAAAACACAAATAATCAATTGTGAATTTCATTAACTCTTTCCCCCCTGAATTTAATGAACTATTTATGTACAAATTTGGTCATAACAATAAATTTAAATGGCGTTTAAGGCATTTTACCAAATATGATGTCTCATATTTTGAAAAGCTAAAGTTAAAATTCATTTTTGTTAAAGCAAACTAACATACAAGTAAATTGTACATCTTTATCATAAGAAAATATCACTTCATTATCTTACGTTGGTGATTTTTTTTTGTTTCAGGGATAAATAAAAATTTGTTATTCTTTCCAGAATAAAGAAACCACTAAAGGAAATCTTTTCATAATATTTTCAGCTTTCCTGTTACCGCCATAGGTTCTATCCATATGAACTCTTGTAATTCAGAGCAAACCAATCATTCAGTCTTTTCATATGCTTAGAATCAGATCAGTGAACTGAACTGGTTAATATGTTCAAAAAGAAATCAAAGTTTTTAATAGATTTTCCAGTGAAAAAATTTCCAGTAGGATAGACCAAAGGGCTAGATTTGAAGGTATTTCTATGACAAAAAGCAAAATAACTACAGTCAGTTTAAGTAATAATACAACTATTAAGCTGTGATGCATAGCATGCAGTTGTATTTCAGGCTTCTTTGAATTATTTAGAAGAAATAAAGTCTTATTTAAACCATTTTGTGGTTTTAAGGAATATGAGCATTATTGAGACTTTTAAAACATGAAGATTTAAGTGGGTAGACATAATAGTTGCCCCTCCCCAATTCCAAATTTGCTATTTTTATAACCATCAGTTTATTTATTTTTCTGAACTAATGGATTGAAGGCCTTTTTACCATAACCCTTTACCCTCAATGGGAATTATTAACCTGTGGGGGACAGGAGCAGAGGTGGTGGCCGGGAAAGGACCAGAAGTAAAGCACTTGATTAATTTTTTCTAGGGCCATTTTTCCTCCTATTTTCATGGTAAATGAAGGCAAAAATTGTGACTCTGTGTCTAAGCAGGACTAAATTTCAAATAGGTCACATCTCTAATTTTCAGAGCGATACTGGAGAGTACAAAGAACAGAAGTGCCAAGATTCCCACTGCAGTGCCCAAACCCCAAAATCTCTGACCTAAAAGAAAATCTGGTGTATATGATGTTTGAGTTATAAATTGAAAAAAATACATATATTGTCTATCCTTATATTTCTTCTAGGTCAAATAACTCCTTGATTTCTATTATCTCTGCCCCCGCAGAAAACCGGCATCGGAATCAGTATTGTCTCTGAGATGAACAATTTTATGAATTTTCAATAAATAATTAATTCCACAAAAAAATACTTTTCACATATCTTTTAAGATATTGATATGTACATCATATAATTTAATATTATGATTATTATTATTTATTCATTTAAGGTGTCATACTTGGGAGTGAGCACATGGACTTCCTAAATTATTTTCCTTATCAACACAGCCAGATACAACTTGTTTTCTAAAATTACAGTAATTTAACAGCTGAGCTGGCAGCAAGACATGGGCCAGAGCTATAGGGAAAATGAGACCCACAGTCTTTTCTGTGGAGGCTAAAGTGCTGCTTTTGTATCTCACAGTGGTTTTGCAGCTGCCATTCATCTAATCCCAGCAGGATGCCTGAGACCAATTCAGCTATTTTCTATTTTTATACACAATCTGGAACCATTTAACAAACTAAATGGGACTTTCCAATAAGGAGCCAACAATTTAATCTTTTGCTAATGGCTCACCCTACACCTGTGTGTGTTCATCAGAACTCAGCAAAGTTTTTCAGTAGCTTATGAGTAAATAATGATCATTGTCTTAACATATCTGAGACAAGTATAGCATCATCATGGATGACACAAACCAAACAGGAATCTTAGGTTGTCAAGATACCACTTTTTCTACATATCCTTGTTTGGTTGATTTTTATTTTATTTATTTATTTTTTTTTTTAGCTGAGCCATCCTGCTACCTGTTGGCAGCTCAGCGGCTGCTCAGCGGNGACTCGAACCGCTGTTGCTCAGAGCTCAAACTCTTGAGCGAGCTCTTAACCAACTGAGCCACTCGGCCAGCCCCTGGTTGATTTTTAAATTGATTTGTACAACATAAAATCTACAAAACAGGTATTTTCTAATATGGATATGTTCTTCATAGCACATTGCTAAAAAAGATCATGCAAAAAAAATTAAGTGATAAGGCTCTGAATGTAGCCAATTGTTGGTACACTAAGTTGCTTCCAAATACAAAACTATCCCAATATCTTAAAACACAATAATTTCCTATAAAAAGTCCACAGTTATGCCAATTCCAGAAAGAAAAAAAAAACTGTATTATCCACCTGCAAATGTACACATTAATTCTGTCCCCAAATAATTTTCACTAGTCATTAGACATGCTCTTGGAGAGGTATTTTAGTTATCAGATCATGTAGACCTTATAAAAAGGCTATACCATTGGACTTCATATATTATATTAGTTATCTATTGCTGCATAACCAATTACCCCAAAACTTAGTGGCAGTAAACAGGAAACATTTACAGTCAATTCTCATTATTTACAGTAGTTATGTTATGTTCAATAAAGTCACCACAAAGACAAGTAGTAAACACTGAACCATTGTTCCTTGGTAGAGAAACACAGACTTACTTTAGGCTCCTGCGAGTTACTGGTCACAACCTTCATCATCCAATCAATACACAACTTTCTCTTAGGTATGTTACTGCTTAAAGACACTTTTTAAATATATATTGTTGATTCATTAACATTGATATCATGGCCAACAGCATTATAATTCATGCCTGACCAAAACTGATCTACCATACATATTTTCTCCATAAGGCACATCACAGCTTTCTTGTGCTTAGGTACACTAGACAGCACTTCAGCACTATGCTTGGGATCATTTTAAACAGCAAAATCACTACAAAAGGTATAAAAATGCAGAAAATGTGGCACCAAATAGACCATGGAAAGGGCATTTGCTTACAATACGGCAGTTGATAAAAGATAGCAGAGCCTCACCTTATTTGACCTTAGCTGGGAATGTTCACATTGAGCCACTCAAATTTTCCACTGCCCTACACATGTCTGTGAGTGACTGTAAAAATACCATGAATATTGATTTGGGGGTTACAAATATATTTTAGTGAGTAGGAGGATTTGCAAATACAGAATATGTGAATAACAAGAATGGATTGTATATTTGCAGTCTCTGAGGTGCAGGAATCTGGGGGAGGCTTAGCGAACTCTTAACTAATTCCTCAGAACTGAGTTTATATGACACCTTGTCCTAAAAGCTTTCTCTAATTAAGACTGAGTTAAGTAACCTCTTTTTATGTTTCTTGTGCTTATTTTTATCATATCACAAATCAGACTACACTGTAAAGTCAGTAACATGCCTTTCTCAATATTTACTTGTAAGCTTCTTCAGGTCAGAAATTGTGTCTTGTTCATTATATTGCCAACACCTTGCACAAGAGTTAGTTTTATTAGGCTTTTAATAATTCTTGAATAGCTCAATAAATTAATTAATCTATTTTTAAGTACTAGTGCTGGTAATGCAAACATGGAAATGCCAAAGTACTTCTCAACTGGAAAGAAATATTGTATATTGAATTTTTAGTTACCAATTAAATTAATACTCATGCTTTTTGAAATACTAGCTCTGAAGACTAGTTTGCATCAAGGAATTTTTAAATACTGTACAAGTTTTAGTGGATTAAGATAGCTAGAAAAGAAAAAAGCTGGTAAAATAGCAAATTAATTATTATTAATTTTAAATTACTCAAATTTGGGCTGCTGTAAAATTTGTCCAAATTATTGTCAAGGGTTATGAAGGCTTTTACCCTTCTTGCAAGGTAACTAGTTAGCCTGGCATAGTTTCATGGAGAGAGAACACAAATTAAAAATGTAGTGATGAAAAGAAGGAAATCATTAAAAGTACTGTAAAACACTAAAATGATTATAGGAAAATATTTTGACCAATAAATTTGACAATATGGACAATTTGATCTGAGACACAAAAAAATAGAAAATACAAAAGACACTTGACTGTTAAAGAAATTATTATCAAAAATTTCCCACAAAGAACTGTATTCTTAGCTCCACTGCTGAATTCTACCATGTATTTAAGGATGAAATAATCCCTATCATACACAAACTTTCAGAAATCAATGGAAGAGTGAACACATACAAATACACTTTATAAAACTAGAATAACTTTATGGTGAAAATATTACAAAAAAATAAAAATACAGGTCGATATTTGTCATAAATGCACATGAAGAAAATCTATAACAAAATATTAATGAATCCAATACATACATACATATATACATACATAAAAAATAAGTTATGGCCAAATGTTATTTATCCCAGAAATTTAGGTTAGTATATTATTCAAAAATTAATGTAACTCAATACATTAGCAGAATAAAAGAGAAGGTCATCTGACTTTCTCAAGAAAGGCAAAAAAAAAAAGCATTTGGCAAAATTTAATATCTATTCATGTTTTTTTAAAAAATCATCAAATTAAGAATATCTAATATCTAATCTATATTTTAATCTAATAAGGGGCATTTATGAAAAGTCTAATGCTAACATCATGTTTAGTGATAAAATATTAAGCCCTTTTTCCCTAAGATAGGGAAAAAGGACAACATATTCACTCTCACCTCTTCTTTTCAGCATTGTATTGGACGCCCTAGGCAGCGTAATAAAGTAAAATTATTTAAGTAAAGACATAAAAACTAAAAGTAAATAAAACTACCATTATTTAAGAAAATCCATGATTATGGATTGTAAAAAACTCTATAGAGTCTACCAAAAAATGACTAGGACTAATAAGTGAATTGATCAAGGTTACAAGATTCAAGATATATATGATTTCTATTCCCATTTATTAGCAATAAGCAATGCCATTAAAAATAACAAAAAAAAGGATTGCTGCTAAATTTAATGAAAAACATGCACAAACTATACTGAAAAATAGAAAGCATTGCCTAAAAAAATTAATGATGACCTAAAGGGATAGATTTTTCATTTGACAAATTAGAAGGTTGGATATTTTTTAGCTGAACCATCCTACCACCTGTTGGCAGCTCAGTGGCAACTTAGCTCTGGCTGGGAATCGAACCAGTGACCCTGTTGATCAGAGCTCACACTCTTGAATGAGCTCTTAACCAACTGAGCCACTCGGCCAGCCCTGGATATTTTTTAAATGATTCATTCTAAATTGCCCTATGGATTGACACAATCCCTAACAAAATCCTAACAGGATTTAAAGAAGATATTGGTAAGAAGATTCTAAAATTCATATGAAAATACAAAGAACCTAGAAAATCATCTTGAAAAACTATAAACAGAGTTGAAGGAATTACACAAACTGATTTCAAAATATATAATAACTGAAACAGTATGATATTAGTGTAAGACAAAAAGGTTCCGTGAACAGAATAGAATCCAGAAATGAACTCACATATCTGGCTAATTGATAAATAAATTGAGAAAGGAAAGGATTTTTTTATTAATGCTGATTAAATAACTAACTATCCATATAAAAGAGACTAGACCCCTTTTTTTACATCATATACAGATTAATATGAGATAAATCATAGGCCTAGATTGAAAATCCAGAACCATAAAACTTCTAAAATGATCCATACTATAATTGCTTCATAACCTTAGAATAAGCAAATAAGCAAAGGTTTCTTGGTAAGGACACACACACACACACACACACACACACACACACACACACACACAGTCTTAAAAGAAGTAAAATTGATGAATCAGAAAATTTTGGCTCATTCAAAGATCCATTTTAAAAATAAATAGATAAACCACAAGCAGGGGAAAATATTCTGCTACATATATATACAACAAACCATTTATACCCAGAATATATGAACTCTAACAATAAACAATAAAATTATGAATAATTCATTTTTTAATGGGTAAGTTATTTCAACAGATAATTTCCAAAATGAGATATTCAAGTGGACAGTAAGCACATAAAAAGGCACTCAAAATAAATTGTGATCAGAAAAATACAAATTAAAATAAAAACTACAGAGATACCATTTTACATCTACTGGAATGGCAAATAAACAAACTACACTAAATTTACAACAGAATGTGGAGCAATTGAAAGTGTCATACATTGTTAAGAGTGTACTATGGACAACACTCTGGAGAATTGTTAGTCATTTTCTTATTAAAATAGAAATTAAACACATATCTACTCTACATGCATGCATTTCCACTCCTTGGCATTAACATAAAAAATGAAATGAAAATACATATCTGCAAGAAGGCTTGTATTCACAAATTACTGGAGACATCCAAGATGGCAGAGTAAATAAACACTGTGCCTGCATTCTTCCATAAACACATTAAAATTACAAATAAATTATAGACAATCAACCTGTAGAACCATCTGAAGTCTAGCCAAACAGAAGTCTTATATCTAAAAATATAAAGAAGAAGCCACATTGAGACTGGCAGGAAAGGAGGAGACAGAGAACGGGCCCCACACCTGCATGTGGCAGTTGAGAAAATGGATGGATATGTTGGCCGCCTTGGTTCTTCCCAAAGGAGTGCGGGACTATAGCCCCCGACACCAGGCTCCCCAGCCCAAAGTACTGGTGCCAAGAAGAGGAGCCCTCACAACATCTGCCTGTGAAAAAACAGTGGGTTGGCTTCAGATCACAGCAAATCACCACCTAATTAGCCCGACAAATGGCACACCAAAAGGGTGGTCTTGACAGGCCCCAGAGCCCACAGGGGTGAATCCCACTGAGTGGGGTAAGCCTCCAGCACAGCAGCCTGTAAGCTATGGAAGGTGGTCAAACCCAACAGCCAGTCAGCCTAAGGGTCAATCTCACCCACTGATGTGTCAAGAGCAATCAAGGCTCAACTATAACAGGAGGGCACACACAACCCACACAAGAGGCACTCCTAGAGCACCCAAAGAAGGTGACCAAGAAGACTGCAACACTAGGCCCCACAGAACCCCTACTACAAAAGGCTGCCGGCCAAGATTCAAAGACATAGTAGATATACTTAATACACAGAAACAAAATACAGAGAGGCAGCCAAAATGAGTAAGCAAAGAAATGGATCCCAGATGAAAGAACAGCAGAAAACTCCAGAAAAAGAACTAAACAAAATGGAGGTAAGCAACCTACCAGAGACAGAGTTCAAAACAACAATTATAAGGATGCTCAAGGGACTTACTGAGAACTTCAACAAAGGGAAAGCAAGCATAACAAAGGATATAGAAACCATAAAAAAAAGTCAGAAGTGAAGAATACAATAACTGAAATGAAGAATGCATTAGAAGAAATTACCAGTAGTCTAGGTGAAGCAGAGGATTGAATCAGTAATTGGAAAGACAAAACGGCAAGAAAACACTCAATTGGAACAGCAAAAAAAAAAAAAGAATCCAAAAAAAAAGAGGATAGTTTAAGAGACCTCTGACACAACATCAAGAGTAACAACATTCACATCATACGGGTTACCAGAAGGGGAAAAGAGAAAGCAAGGAATTGAGAACCTATTTGAAGAATTAATGACTGAAAATTATTCTAAGCTGGTGAAGGAAATAAACATACATGTCCAAGAAGTGCAGAGAGTCCCAAACAAGACAAACCCAAACAGGCCCACACCTAGACACATTATAATTAAAATGGCAAAGGTTAAAGACAAAGAGATAATCTTAAAAGCAGCAAGAAAAAGACAATTATTAACTTATAAGTGACCTCCCATAAGACTGTCAGCTGATTTCTCAACAGAAACTTTGCAGGCCAGAAGATATTGGCATGAAATATACAATATGATGAAAAGCAAAGACCTACAAACAAGATTATTCTACCTAGCAAAGCTATCACTTAGAATCAAAAGACAAATAACGAGCTTCCCAGACAAGAAAAAGCTAAAGGAGTTCATCACCACCAAACCAGTATTACAATGAATGTTAGAGGGACTTCTTTAAAACAGAAAAAAAAAATCAAATTATGAAAAATAAAATGTCAATAGTTACATATCTATTACAATTACTTTTAATGTAAATGGATTATTTGTTCCAATCAATAGACATAGGAGAGATGAATGTATAAGAAAACAAAACCCTTATATATGCTGCCTACAAGAGACTCACTTCAAATTGAAAGCCACACAGACAGAAAGTAAAGGGAAGGAAAAAGATATTTCATGAAGATGAAAATGAAATAACAAAAATAAAATCTGGGGTAGCAATACTTATACCAAACAAAATAGTCTTTAAAATAAAGGCTATAAGAAGACACAGTGAAGGACCCAGTAATCCTACTTCATGGTATTTACCCAAAGAAACCCAAAATGCTACTTTGAGGAGACATGTGCATCCATATGTTCACTGCAGCATTGTTTACAATGGACAAGATGTGGAGGCAGCCTGGTGTCTGATGATGGAAGAATGGATAAAGATGAGTTAGTACATACATATCATGGAATATTGGTCAGCCAGGGAAGGGAATGGGTTCTTGTGATCTGCGTTGGCATGGATGGACCTGGAGAGTGTTGTGCTGAATGGAGTGTCAGACAGAGTAATACAGGTGCAACGTGATTTTGCTTATACAGTAAAACCTTGGATTGCAAGTAACTTGGTTTGCAAGTGCTCCACAAGACAAGCAAACATTTCTAATACATTTTAACTTGGTAAACAAGCAATGTCTTGCAATATGAGTAGCTTGTTTCCAAAACAAATTATGCTCACAAACCAAGGTATTACTGTATATGGAATCTACTGTGTTTCCCCAAAAATAAGACCTAGCCAGAAAATAAGCCATAACATGATTCCTCCAGGATATGGGGGGCATCACATGAGGGTTTTATGACCTGTTTCAGGGAGAAGGGTGCCTTTTCCACAAACTCCTTCAACTTAAAATGTTCAGTATGCCAAATTGGTTGTTACAAAGTAGTCATGGGGATGTAGGATAGAGTATAAGGAATGTAGTCAATAGTAACTATGTACAAGTATGGTGTCACATGGGTACTAGATTTGTTGGGATGATAGATGGGAGGGGGTTTGGGCAGGGTGAAAAAGGTGAAGAGTGTAAGAAGTACAAACTAATAGTTACAAAATAGCCATGGGGATATAAAGTAAGGCAGAGGGAATATAGTCAATGATATGGAAATATCTATGTATAGTGCTAGGTGGGTACTAGACTAGACAGAATGACCACTTCTTAAATTATATAAATGTCTAACCACTATGCTGTACACCCAAAATTAATATAAAATAATATTGAATGTCAACTGTAATTGATAAATTTTAAAGGAGGAAAAGGAGGAGGGGAATAAGAGGTCCAAATTTCCAGGTATAAAACAAATAAGTCATGGGGATGCAAAGTATAGCATGGAGAAAATAGTCAATATTGTGATAGCATGGTACAGTGTCAGATAGTTGCTGGACTTATCATGGTGATCACTTCTTTAGGTATATACATGTTGAATAACTATGGTGTACACCTGAAACTAATACAATATTGTATGTTAGCTATATTTTTAATAAAACCTTTAAAAAAGAATAGTTATAGTTTTATTCATAAAAGCCAAAACAACAAAACAACCCAAAAGTCTATTGACAGGTGAATGGACAAACTTGAATAGTTTCATACAACGGAATACTACTTGGCAATGAAAAAGATTACAAATACATATACAACATTCTCAAAAATGTTTTGTTAAAATGAAAAGCCCAGACACAGAATACATTTAATATGAACCCATTTATATGCAGTCTGAGAATTTGCAAAGCTCATCCATGGTAATGGAAGTTAGGAAAACATTGCCTAGGGAAGGGAAGTTGAAATTGACTGGAAAGGAACACGAGGGAATTTTCTGAGGCAATGAAAATGTTCCAGAAATTGTTTTGTGTTGGTATTGCACCTGTGCACAAAATAGTCAAAACACATCAAATTGAACACTTAAGCTTTATGCATGTTATTGTAAGCCAATTATGTATCGATTTAACACACTTAATTCATTTTATCTCTGAACCTGGTTTACTCTATTACTTTCTTCCTTAGTAAAGGACAGTAAAAACATTTGCTTCAGGCCAAAACCTAGGAATGATCTTTAAATCTACCCTGTATAAACCTTTTTTCTATCACCAAATCTTCCTGAATCTATCTTATAAATACTTCTCAAATCCATCTCATATTCCATCAGACTGCCAGCACCTTTTCCCAAATTATCATCACTATATATTGGACGAGTAACCTCCTAACTGGTCCCCATTCCTTCACTTCTGCTTTGCAAGCTACTCACCAGAATTTATATAGGATGATACCTTAAAAGTAAAATGTATCAAATGTTTCAGATCTTCCCATTCATCTGATGAAAAAGAACAAAAGAATTAATATTGTTAATACTTTCTACAAAGTCATACATAACTGGAGACTAAATTTGTGTCATTATATGTACTTCTATAATCAAGCAATAGCTTGTCGCACAGATATATAACAACAAAAAACACCTCAATAATATTAACAATTTACTGACTCTCAGAGACTTGTCAGGAACTGTACTAGGGTAAAATCTATAATTTCATCAGCCTCCAAGGAAGCAACAGAAGTTTAGACAGGTTAGTAGCTTCCACAAGGTTAAGTTTGTGTGTGGTGAAGCTGGAATTTAAATTTGGTTCTGTCTGGCTCCAAAGTCTGCCCACTGAATTTCAATGATGTTACTGAGACATGTGTTCATGGATCTTTGACTACATGTAGCTGTGATTTATATGGCTGAGTATGATAATTACAGGAGCCGTTCTAGCTCGGTCAATACCAACTATTTTTCTTATGATTCTTAGTGATCAGCTCCCAGTAAATTACATTTGCATGGGAACTCCCCATTAATAGGGCCTCTGTGTGTATTAATTTATGTGTTCCCCTTTGTAAACCATCATAATAATAGAAGTAGTAACATAGGGAGTTTGCCAAAAGGCAACAGAGTCCGCATAATGTATTAGAAGACCACAAAGGAGTATTTTCTAAAGTCAAGGAAGTGACTGAAAATAATATTAATGGTCAATTTCTGGGAAAACAATGGGAAGGGAAGTCCCTGGAATATTTTCAAAGCCCTAAATGAGAATGCAGCATTTTGAGATCATTGGCAGACATGCTTATGTGATCCTCCTGTTTAATTCCATATACTACTTTACAACAGCATTTAATCCCTATTTCAATAAAAAAAAATAGAAAACAGACCACAGAAACAATAGTAATATAGAAACCCACACTAGGAATTTGAGAGAAGTTTGGAAAGACACCGTTAAAGGAATACAATTGCCACTGTGCACTAAAAGTATAAAGAACATTTGTATTTTTTTAGGAAGTCCTAATGGTAAGAAGCAATTTTCTAGTAATAACCAAATACATCTCTGTCATTCGGGGTCTTAGAAGGTTTACTTCTCTTTTTTTTATGCTTTAATATACATCTTTGTGCAAAATGAGTGTAGGAAGAAAAAAGGTTGGTGTGACATAGCTTGAGCTGAGTGTTGCATTTTATGTGGCCTATAGAAAGTAGTTAAACCAGGAGACACTGTAGTATTTAGGATACTGTTAGCAAGGTGATGGATGATTCAGTGGGTTCATGTACAAACCTTGGAGAGAAGTTAAAAATGTAATATATGTAAAAATATACCAGTTGATACAATCTCACTTTGTCAGAGTATATAACATATAATATAGGCTATAATAACTGCACATCTCTGTGAGTCCTGAATAGTAGATATTTTGGAGGGTGGAGTCACAATGAATTAATGGATGTCTATTAGCACTAAGTTCCTGACTAGCTTCATTTATAACAGACCCAGCTGAGTCATCTGAGTCTCGTTCTGATTATACTAAAAGTATTCTCCAAAGTGTTTTGTGACAGAAATGGGAAAATATAAACATTTTTTTTCACAGAATGCTGTAATGTAAGTGAATATTCTACTTTTACTTAAATTAAAGGTCCTATTTCAAACTGAAGAAACAATAGGTCAGAATTCCCTAATCACACTGCATGGTGGAAGCACATTTTATGAACAGAACACAAATAGGTCTTATATTTGCACTAAAGATGGGTTCATAAAACTAGAAATAGTTTTCCTATAAGCTGTAAGTATGATAGTATAAGCAAGAATTATTCAGATCGAATAATGCATTCTCTAATCTGTAACAAAGTGCTTATACATGCAGAGGCAAAAGTTTTCAACAGAGATGAGCTATATGGTCACTTATGGACTGAATATTTGTATTTCCCTAGAAGTTGTATGTTGAAGCCCCAACCCCCAGTGTTGCTCTATTTGGAGATGGGGCCTCTAAGGAAGTAATTAAGATTAAATGAGGTAATAAGAGTGAGGCCCTAATCAGATAGTATTAGTGTCCTTCTAAAAAGTTACACCAGGGAGCTCTTTCTCCCTCTCTATCTTTTTCTCCCCACCACCCTTGCACATCAACGAAAGTTCATAGTGAGAAGGAAACTGTCTACAACCCAGGGGTAGAACTCTCACCAGAAACTGAATTTGCCAGCACCTTGATCTCAGATGTCCCAGCCTCCAGAATGGTGAGAAGATAAATTTCTGTTGTTTAAACCAACCAGTCTATGGATATTTTGTTACAGAATCCCTAACACACTACGTGAATCCCTTCCATTTCAAGGTGCTATATAGCATTAGATATGCACAAAAGGATGCTTCCCTAAGAAATGTCTTAACAAATTGCTTAGTGATGTAATTCTTTGAAAAGTATTTGTTTACTGTTTATATTTAGTCAAAGTAGTTATGAATATAAGTACTCCCTAAAAATATTGTAAACAATTGAGCATGAAAATATCACCTCAAATTAGATTCCTGCACAGAGTCTCATCTTCCTAAATTCAATGGCCAGAATGCATCATGTCACTATATCAACATGTTTTTCATTGGTAAATATTTTCTCTTCATTGTGCATAATTACTCAGTGGTAATGATGGCTAAAGGACTGGCATGAATAGCTGAAAAATATCTATATTTGAGTAAAGCTATAGGTACAAACCAATTTATTTTTTATAAGAAGGAACTGTTTTCAGGCAACACCCACGAAAATACTGATAAATGCTATTGCCTATATACAAATCTAAAAAGTACCTTGTAATTACAAAATAGTTTTCCATAAGAATCTCAGATAACTACACAAAATATATCTAACTTGCATAACAAGAAATAGTTTAATTTAAAGCACCCCAAGGATACTTACTGTCAAAATATGTTGATTTAAAGTAAGGGGAGAGGGACGTGGAAAAGGGGGTCAAATACATGATGATGGAAGGAGAACTGACTCTGGGTGGTGAGCACACAATGCGATATAAAGATGATGTGTTATAGAATTGTACACTTGACACTCATAAAACTTTACTAATCAATTTCACCCAAATAAATTTAATAAAAATTTTAGAAATAAATAAATAACTTGAACTGAGTTGATTTGAATTAAATTGCATATCTTATTTCTTCCTATAAAAATATAAGATATGAGAACAAGTTACCAAGTATGGTAATCACATGCTTTTCATCTAACAAATACCCCCCCATAAACCAAATATTTAGTATTTATCCCCAAAGCTAAGGTATTCACACTTAAGAAGTGCAAGAGAGAAGATTACAAGGACAGAGATCTGTTATAAGTAAACTAATTTGCCATCATATACTTCAATTTTGGCTGCTTTTGTAATATGACCCAGCCAAAATAAAAGTGCAACTTTTCCATACACAGGAAGAGGCTCTGGATGCTTTTGTGATGTTGAATGTTAAACCTTAAAAGACTTGCATGTCTATCAAATGAGCACATGTCAAAGAATTTATTTAACTCATTAATAGAATGAGGTTACTGGTAAAATGTTACAACTAATTCAAAGGAGAAATTAAAGAACTATAAGTGCATACGGGATAAAGGAATATTGAAATAAATCCACAAATGACTTGAAACTGGCTTTTTTTATGAGGGTACTTGACAGGTGAGGTGTTAGAGAAACCAACGGAATCCACCTAACACAATTTATTTACATGCTTATGGATAAGAATCATTTCTCATTGTTAATAGTTACCTACAACTTACAGAGTTTTAAAATAGCTCAAAGGCAATACTAGGATCAGTAACCCAGAAACATGATAGTCTAAGCAATGCATAATAGTGTACCATTGCAGACACCTAGTTCTTTTTTGTTTTTGTTGTTTATTCCAAATTTCCTAACATTAGTCTTCCCTTGCTATTTAGCTGCTGATGTTATTCTGCAGATGCCAAGTCCAGACTACCCCACGTACCAGCAATTGCAGAAGTGACTAGAGCAGCTTTGCAAATTAGTCTGTGTTTGGACTGTTCGGATGGTAGTTTCAACTCTAGAATTTTTCTTTGGAGTTTCCACTAAGGTCCATTTTCCTCATATTACCCAAACCATCAGAGACATGGCTGCAGTCTAGGAAGACAGATTACTTAAGTTCATACTGTCTAGACAGTATAGGGAAAACTTAGTGCTTTGACAAAAAACTATACATTTTTTTTTATGGCACACCCTTTTTGGTTATCTGATTCTGATTCTTTAGGCGCTATTGCACAAAATAATTCTTGTAATAATTCTTGTCTTTCAATAGGTGAATAAGTTCTGTGAAGAGACAACCTCCCCTGCTGTGGTAAAGCCATGATGCCTCCATTTTTACATTTATTTCAACATTCCATAATTCCATGTAAATTTGTGCTTCTTGACTTCTCCTTTGAGCAAGTTGTAACATCTTATATTTCTTATTAATGTGTTAAAAAATCTTTACTATATACTCATTTTTACATATGTATAAGAATCATGATTTTACCTTCTTTGAAAATTATTCTTTAATAGTAGTAATGGCAAAAATGTATAGCATGATAGCTAACTGAAAACAATGCCTTAGTTATAGCCAAAATATATAGCATGTGTTGTATCCATTTCTATTAAGTCTAATAAATCTGTACTCTCTTTAAAGACACAAGAGTTGAGTTGGACACTGTCCAGGGAGGATGAGCCATGTGCTTTGAAATTAGTCAACTATCATAAGACATGTATATTTCTCAGTAACTTATTGAAAAGTATAAATTATGTACACCACTCAGTGTAATGAAGAAATTAACTCTATGGAGGAGAAAAATAAGTTTTCATTTGGATTACTGTAAAGAAGAACATAACCAAAAGAAAAGTTCATTATTCTTGAACAAAAGTTCAGAAGAAGAAATAATTATTCAACTATACATTTAATTACTTTAAACACTAGTTTATGCCATTATTTAAAACACCAATAACTATATATAACATGAGATTAGAAAATAAGGCACCTGTATCAGTGTAAGTTTCATGCAGAGGCAATAGAAAATTAACTACATTATGGAGTTAAATGACTACTACTTGAATCCTCAGTTCCAGAGAATTCCCACTGATATATGAAATACTACCAGTCTGTATTTTTTTCTTCTTTTTTAGCATTCCTTAGGTCTTTTAAAAATCTATTATTCAACTATAATTCTGGGAGCAGTAACACATAAGTCCTTTACACCTCACTTCAAATGTATTTAGCAGATCAATTTCCTTTAGTACCAACAGATACTGTTTTGACACAAATCAACACCAGCCAAATTTTCTTCAATTTGAAAGTCTGTGTATTTACTTTTTACTTGTTCTGTCAAATGTAATCCATGTTCTTGATATTGATGTTAAAGAAAACCAGAGCTGGCTAATAGTTAAAGTGCTAAAAACGGATTTCATTCAGGAATTTTTGCAAAAGGGGAAAAGAGACCTCAATATAGAACTGGACTCAATTCCAAACACAGTATAGAAAAGTGGGAATTTATAACCAAGGAGTAGTTCAGAGATCAACGGGTGAAAAATTACTAAGAAGAAACATCATGAATATAGGGAGGTTCTGGCTAAACCAACTTGATAGGATTCCTGCTGAGATCAGGCCAGTGTGATCAGATATTAAATATGAGGGGAAAGAAACTTGACCAGATATTAAGGGTATTCAGATATCGAGGGGGTTCAGATATCATCGTGAGGAATTCTTGCTACAACTGGGAGACACAGGCCTGACAAGAACAGACACTAAAGGTGGAGGCCTCCAGAGGGGTTAGAACAGGGGTATCAAACTCAATTAAAACACGGACCATTTGGTGCAACAGGCAAGATTCATTCGGGCCACATCACATTTACAAATGTTGTTAAATTTATATTCTGAAGTGAGGATTCAGGAATATGGATAGGATAATTAAAACACTATATAATTGCTTTTATTTAAACATTTATTTTAGTTAATGTATTTATAAAACTAAAATGATTCCTTTTTACCCGAGTGCTCTTTTTAACCTTTTCGCTATTGGGATCTGTTTACATTACTTGACACTGAGAGTGGCAGACATATTCTTCCAAACATCCCCGGCACAAAGTCAGCGTGTTTATACACGCCCACAGGCCCCCAGGACAGGCACTGGGCCACGTGTATACTCGTCTTCAGTAGTTAAAGGGTTAATGAGGGAATTGTGTGTACGGTATTGCCTCGATCTCCCCTAAACGCTATTTTCTTCATAAAAAATTTTTCTATTTTCATTTTATTTCAGAGCATCGCGGACCATAAAAAATTACCTCGAGGGCCGCATGCGGCCCACGGGCCGCCAGTTTGACACCCTTGGGTTAGAGGAAGCTGATCAGAGTTAGGTCTGGAAGAGACTCTATGACAACAGCGATGCATCCAATACTCCTCTTTGAATGCACTCCAGTGAAATGGAACTGGGTGAAGAGCGAAGGGTTTGGGGGAATGGGGTTTCTCCAAAGGGAACTTCTATCTGCTTGTTAAATGAATAAATTTCAAATAAACAGCTCATAGAGTTGAAACATGGAGAGGAAAAGGGTCTAAAATGCATTATCAGACAGCCAAGAAGGTCTTTCTACAAAACTTCAGCAGAGGAATCACTCACTCTAAAACGTGTAAGTCTGCATCTGACAAACACAATCTCTAGAGGATAATTTTTTTTTTAATTATGAATTATGATACTGGCAAATTCTGTTTCAACTGCCAACCCTGATGGAACTAGCTATTCATCTAATTCAAAGTACAATGTTTACATGTAAAGCCACATCTCATTCCCCAATTCTACCAGAGCAAAAAGGAATAAGTTCAAAGAATATCCAACCCTAGAACAGGCAAATGTTTCTGAGGTTACATGTGGCTTTATTGCTATTTTACTTTTAATGTTTTAGCAGATATTACTGAGTATATCAAACTAACTCACTGTAATTTATCCTCTGATAAAAGATTTCACCATCTGGCCTCATTCTTTCCAACCACTTCATCAATTTTCCCAAACAGATAACAGAAGAGAATCATTTGTTCCATTTATTGATCTCCTTTCACATCACACTGAGTGATTCCTATTCAATACACCTCCTGAGCTAATACTACAGAATGTGAAGGAATGCAAATGATCTGGCTGGGGTAATTGGAAAGAAAATTTTACTATTTCATTAAATGAACAAGGGGCCTCTGATTATATACATTAATGGGACGAAGATACACAGTGCTCTACTTATGATAGTTTAATGACATCAGTTTTATGGTTGGGATTTCCAGCATTCTCATATTATGCTGTATGTCATATTAGGTAATTAGTAAATTGGTTCAAATTGCACTGGGTGATTTTGAAATCTAACCATACTTGGGCTGATATGTCTTTCCTTTTCTCTTTATGTTCTTTTATGACAGGAAATGCTCTGAATACCACCCAGTAAGTAAGACAGTTATCAGTTTTCCATCAGAACGCTGCTAATATCTTGGTAATGAGGTATTTCTCCTCATGGTCCTGAATTTTAAATGTGGATTAAATCTTTTTGCTGTAATCTATCCTCTAAAACAAAAGAGAGATGCACATTTAAAAAGGGCTAGAATTGCTTATGGAAATGCTTCCAATGCGATGTTACACTGTGCACATAAGGGCAACAATATCCCACAAAATAGAAAAAATAAATAAAGCAGGAAAATTACTTTTGAGCTATTCATATTTAAGGTGAGGGCAATGTTATTTCATTGTTACACTGAAAAGCAATATCCATGATATGACTGAAAAGCAATACCTAACAAATAATAATTTCACAATATACAGTTATTTGGACAAAAACTTTTATTTATTTTACTTGATAAATATTCATTTCAAATGGAATAAAAAATTAAAAAGTGTGGGGTTTTTTTCTGTCTCTTTTTAGATACTTTGATTCATGGCATAACTTCTTATATTTTTTCAAATAAAATTGTTTCATCTGCTTAACCTAGTGATTTTATGACCCCTGGAAGCATTTTCTCCAGGCGTAGTTTATAACGTGATCTTAGTATTTCAGACTTTTCTTATTTTATAATTTCAGGCACTTGGAGAACCTGAGGGAAATCTTTTAACAGTCAAGAATGTCATTAGGAGTCAGCAGTATAGTTTTATAGTTTAGTGGTGTAAGCCATTACTCTTTTTCCAGTGTTCAAAAGATCGTGCCCACCTCCATTGGACTGCCTTCAGAAAGGAGCTTCTGTTACACTTCTGTAAATTGAACATCTTAAGTGTAGCTCACATGATTACATCTTGTAAGTACACCATTTAAAGGACCAAATTATTGTGATTACTTTATCATAGTTGAAGCCCAGTTTCCACCAATATCTTGTAAGGTATAAGCTACGTGCTGTGACGAATACATGTATTAGGAGCATACATTTTAATTTGGAAGATTGCATATGAAAATATAATTAACAGGCTCTGGGACAGGGGAAAAAAGGACTTGAAATGGGTTGGTGCTCTACCACTAGCCGTGTAACATTAGCCAAACCCTCATGACTGCTGAGACAGAATATCCTGAGTTAAGTGATTTAACCAGGGACACACACAGGGCTATTGTAATGATAAACTGATTCCATATAAGGTAGTACATAATCTGGAGATACATTTTTGGTTTTGGGTGTTTTTTGGTTTTTGTTTTTGTTTTAATACTGATAGAAAGGGACAAATAAAGAGAAAGGTTAAAAAAAAACAAGAAAGAAGGCAGGACTGATGAATCAACATTATGGAAAATCTTAGAAAGGAAAGGTTTTAAGAACAAATTGGGGATTAGTCTCAGTCTCAGTCTGACAATGAGGAAAAGAAAACAACTCTAGTGGTAGATACAGACATGTTTATAGAAGCATGGGGTGTTACTAAAGAAAGTCCATGCTTGGTGGCTTATCCTTTTTCCTTTTTGAAATAGAAATCATCTATTTCTAAAGTGGCAGGAGAATAAAGTAAGGCACGTGTTGTACAAATAGAAGAATTAGGAAAGTTGTTGAAATAAATGAGAGAACAGATATTAAATTGTGCGATTGCCTCTATTTTTAATTTGCAAGGGGATTATAGGGGAGGACACAGAAGGTAAGGGAGGCAAAGGAATCGAGGCTAGTTAGCCAAAGGACTCTTAAGTGAAATGAGTGTTTAGAATACAAAGGAATGCCTAAAGTAAGCCCGGAGACTGGGAGAAAAAGTTAGCTGTCAAGAGACTGGAAATTTTGTGAAAAGTTGACATAAATGGAGCCATTTTAAAATAGAGCTAGGGCAGCCATTCCAGAGAAGTTTTCTTTTAAATCATGCTCCTTGAAACTTTGAAATGTTGGAACTGGGCAAAATAAACTTTGGACTGGGTCAAAGCAACATTGTATTTCAAACAACTGTTTGCAAAGCTAACAGGAAAGCAGATGTCCAGACTGAAAACTAAAGACATTCTTCAGAATTAGCACCACCATGTATAGCTAAAGCATAACTTAGCTTATTTGCTCCCACAGAAATTCCTTCCTTCTGTTCATGTAATTATACCCCTTCCCCTTTCTCAAAAAGAACCTTTGTCTTCACCACCTCATCAGAACAGTATTTGGGTTTCTGCCTAAATCAGCGCTTCTTGAATAGCTATTGTTTTTTATTTATAAATGCCTGTTGCCTCTCACTTTGGCCTTTTATCTTTAGGTTAACAGTTTCAACAAGATTGAAGAACAACAATGTAGAGAATATTGGGATGATGTCTGAAAAGAAATGATGCTGTAATCAGAAAGGAAGATAATGGAGCTTAAACTTTCTACTGTGCAGAGGTTCCATTTCAGGTGAGAGCGAAGTTCAGGATAAAGCCATGGAGATAAGTTACTGAAGAGAAATGTAAGAGAAACATATTGCTATAGAGTAAACAATAAGCCAGGAAATTCAGGATATTTGGGGGGTGATCTATAAGGTGAAATCGCATAGGATAACACAAGGTGAAGGGGTGAGGATGACTGAGATGAGTCATTTTTCTCAATAAATTCCCGAAATGTGAATGAAAATTTATATTTTAATTTTTTAACTTTACATGAATGTAAATGAAAAGTAAATGATAGAACGAAGAATACAGACAGGGTAGTAAATTGTTCCACTTTAATATGGAAAGGTTTTTGTATGAGTTTTAAAGTCTTGGGAGAATGAGCCTTCCCACTGAACAGATCTACGTGGGGAATCATGTTCTCTGGGGATAACCAGTTTTCTGATTATTCCTGGAAATGATCATTCTATAATAAAATATAGATAACAGAGATAACCTTCTATAATATAATGTAATCAGGTGTATTATTTGCAATTCTCAAAATGTTGCTTCCAGTCATAGACAATAAAAAATTCTAGACACTGAAATATTACATGCATACCTCATTTCATTGGGCTTTGTTTTATGGCGCTTTGCAGATGTTACATTTTTTTTCTACAAATTGAAGATTTGTAGCAACCCTGAGTTGGGGAAGTCTATTGGCACCATTTTTCCAACAGGCACAGATGATGGTTAGCATTTTTTAGCAGTAAAGTGTTCTTTAATTAAAGAATATACATTGTTTTCTTAGATAAAATTTGATTGCACACTTAATAGAATGCAGTAAAGTGTAAGCATAACTTTTATATGCACTGGGAAACCGAAAAGTTTGTGTGACTCCCTTTATTGCAATATTCGCTTGATTGCAGTGGTTTGGAACTGAACCCACAATATTTCTGAGATATGATTGTTCCTGTTGACTTGAGAGTTTAATAAGTAGAGAATCATGCTGACTCATAGTAATATCTCTAAATATTAATTGCATTAATTTAATGTGCCTCTTAATATTTTCCCCTTTATCTAATTGAGATGTTTGTTACATGAACTAAGTTAATTCTTGACATAACATGTTCCTTTGCATTATGACCTCTGTCAAAGTTTTGCTTCTATTGTCCATCACGGTTTTACATTTGGATTGAAAATGTACATTAGCATGATAAAATGGTTTCTCTGTCATTTCCCATGAGCTGCTTCTCATTTAGTTAAATATCTTTTCAGGGTCTGAGACTCCATTGATTTTAAAGTGAGATCAACATGCAGATGAGATTTTTAGACCACACTGAATAATGAAAAATTGGACGACTCCTCACTCTTCCCCAAGAGGGTAAGGCTACACTCAACAGAGCCAAGGGAAGAAAACACTAATGAAAAAATATAGAAACCAAGGGAACAGCAGGTAGAAGAATTAGTCATGGTTGCTCTGGAGTATAAATTTTTACCTCCAAAATACTGCCAAAAATACTGAATGATTTAATACAACATGTTATTCTAACTTTTACAAAAAAATGGGTTTCTAAGAGCTCCTTTCTTTTTCTGCCTGTGTGTTTTCTTGACTTTTTTTTACCTGGTTCCAGTTTCCTTAGATATTTGCAGGGAGTAGCAAGTTTAGAGCACTCTGCCAAGGCTTACCCACAGGAGTCCTGTTGACCTTGACCAAGGCCACAAGGCCAAATCCCCAGTCCTTAACTTTGAAAATTAACTTGATGTTTCCAGTCATACTTTCTTCATCTGGTTTTGCTATTCCACATATGAGAATTATTTCTCTGAGAGGTTTGATTTACTTCTGTTAATTGTCACTTAAAAAATATACCCTGTAAAACAATTGTAACCAAATACCAAATTAATGAAGACAGATGGTAGTGTAATCTAGAGAAAGAATTTTGCCAGGTGAGATATAATATAGACGGAATTTTCTTAAATTGCCCTCAGCGTGTTAACATGAAAAGTGACTGAAATAACTTTTGCTGGTATCTCTCCCAATTTTAAACATGTTTATATTTCTAAGGTAAAGCATCTATAAAAATACTCTAGAACTTAACTAAAATTAAATACTTTGTTTTATGGTCCCTCAGTTACAAGAGTTAGGTTCATGCCAGACCAAACAAAAGATTTACCAGATGAATTTAGAAAATATGACATCCAAATGATAAAAGTGAGTTTGAGAATTGAACAGTAATTTGAATAATTCAACAAAAATGTCCCACAGTCATTAGGAAGTTTATGAGTTTTGTCATTCTAGCATTATCTTTGCAGACTTTATCCACTCAAGATCAAAACAGTTGGTCAATTTCATCAGCTTCTTTAAACAATGAGTCTAGAAAGTGAAAAGGAATGTGAATACCTAAGGACAATACTTTTCACCACATTAGGAGGGCATCATTTGGTCTCATTAATATCCACTAACAAGGTGCTCAAGTGAGTGCCTACTCTGGAAAAGCAGACCTCCAGGCCAGGACACGAGATGAAGGTATAAAGTCAAGTTCACCAGAAATTAATCAGTCAAAAGTACCTCTGCCTGAAAAGCCTAGTCCAAGATCCCCAAGAGGCATGTACCTTAATATCTCCCAAATTCCGTTTCAGCACAGATTACCCACTACACATATAGTGGCAGATGAAATCTTCAAAAGGTGTTGCGATGTAATCAGGCATCAACTTTAAAATGAATTTTACAAACAGCATGAAGGATAACTACATTTCGAAACCACTTTTGGCATATTTCTTTGGTCTCCTCCATTTAGTTTGCCAGCAGTCGTTGATTTAAAAGGTTATGTGAATGTGTGTATTTTTTTCTCTAGTGTAACATTTACAGAGAAAGCACTTATGTAAATAAACCTTTGGAAAATGAAGCTGCTATGATTAAAACACAAATGCGGGCATATGCCATGGAAAATACTGTTCTTTTTCTTTAATACTGTGTTAAGGAAAAGTTATTTAAAGAAATTTCAAGTAAACATTTTACACATACATTCACTATTATAGACACTCTATTTTCCACAGTATTATAAAAAAGTATATTAGTGCTTTTAGACTGGAAATATCTATCATACTTGTCCTTGAACAAAGAGCACAGGAAGCACACATGCTCCCATATCATATATATATATATATATATATATATTGCTAAAACCCCAGAGCCAACTCTGGCTGTCTATTTTTACTATGTGTATAATTCCATAGGTATTGACATATGTCACCTGTGATGCAGCCACATTTAGCCAACTCTCTGCCTTCACCAGGGAAGAATCAATCTGCAGCTTTTGTTAGGTGGTAGAAATAGACCACTGGAAAAAATTATTTTTAAAACTAAATAAGAGAGTTTTCTGCCTGGAGACTACGCCACTCCTGTTCTCCAGTAATTTGAATTATTAAAGGGGTTACATAAAAGTAGTTTTTATTCTCTTTTTGCCCAGACAAATCACCTGAAATGCAAGTTGATTTCTTAAAATTCTTTTATCCCTTCCTCTTGGTAGGATTTATTCTTGAATGATCTGCTCTGTATATTCTGCATGGAGTGCTGCCACATATTTGTATAGAAAGCTCTAAAAAATAGAGTTTTAAAGAAAATAATGACTACAAAGCCCATAACATTTGCCAGACTATTAACTACTATGTGCTGTTGTGATATTGCTTGACACAGAGCTTCACAGAAAGCTGAAACTTTTCATTTCTATAAAATCTTTTCTGGTTAATTACTTCAAAATTGTTCTCATTGTTTCTGCATTACAGCAGAACATATGAATGGCAAATAGGAAAACACACAGAACAATTTTAACTTGATTCAATTCTACCAATGTTTGTAAAGCAGCTACTATGTACAGCAGCATGGTTTCGTGGCACTGTGCACTCTAATATTCATTTCTTCACCAGTCAATTCAATGCTAAAACCTCAGCTCGGCATTAACAACTACTAAAAGGCTTTTTCTGCTTGTTTGGTGTTTGTTTGCTTGTTTGTTTGTTTGTTGTTTTGTCTCCCACCTCCCCAACCACCAGCTAGGTTCAGTTCACCTGCTGGTTTTACCATGTTGCATTTATATTATTGCATTGATCCCACTGCATTGTAATTGACTATTGTAAGTATTTCTCACTCTAGAAGGTTTTTCTTAACGTCAAGAACTCTGTCCATATATGCAGAGGCTAGCACAATGACAGAGAGTGAATGAATTAATTAATTAACTAAATTGAGTGAATAAATGAGTGAATTAAAATAGAGTCAATATGCTCATAATATCATAATGCAGATAAATGCAGATTATGATAAAATAAGGTAGAATTTGTAACTAGCTAAAGATAGTTAAATGAAGTACTATAGAGTAGCTTTGAGTAGAAAGGGTGCATTAGTGTGGCAATAAGAAAAAGTGACTTTGGAGAACATGCCTAAAAGATGAGTAGAAGTTCAATAAGAAGAAATGTTTTGATGATGGAAGAAGCCTCATAGAGAGGGACAAGAACAGGAAGTCAGAAGCAGAAGAGCACATAGCAGGACACATAACACAGTGATCAAACCTGTAGGCTCTGGGACCAGCCAGCTGAGGTTCAAATCCTGACAGTGTCAACCTCTAGTTCTATAACCTTGAGCAAGTGGCCCAATATCTTCATGGCTTGCCTTTTTTTTCTTTTTTTTCTTTTTTCCTGGCTATAAAATGAGGATAACAATGGTAACTACCTCGTTGAACTGTTGTGAGAAATACATAATTCCATATATGTAAAATGCTTGACACATGATGAGCATTCAGAAAACGACTAATATTATTTTAACTCATACAATGAGATGTAGGCTTAGAAAGGTGTGGTTGTACTATGAAGAGTAAAAAATTTCAGAATTGAGGAGTTTGTACTTAATTTGTAACCCAATAGGGAGAGAAATTGTTGTACTATGTCTTGATTTAATAACACAGCTAAATGTACATCTGACTTGTTGGCCACAGATTTGTGTCTTGTTTTTCAAATAAATACAAAAGCCCTGAAGACACAGACTATGCTGTATACTATTAAATGTCAAATAAGTCATTAGTAATTTATTCATGGATCAAAGAGATATCTATATAGACCACCACTCCAGAAAGCTAAACAGCCAATGATAAGTTTTATTTTCCATTCCTTATTCAGAGGTATTAACAAAAAACACTCCTACACTCAGACTCTTTTTGCACTGGGAATTGACCAGTGCACGGCTGGAATCAAAAGATAAAACAAATGCTCTCTGCTCAATAACACTCCTTATAAACAAGTTTACTACCAGTAAAAGTTATGCATATTAGAGAGATAACAAGCATCTATATTAATATATAAGGAATACTACTTAACAGTAAATTAAGTTTTCCACAGTCCATGATACTTATAAATCCTATCTTAACACGTAATTTTCCCTAAAGCATTTTAGTTTATGTACATATTAACCCGTTGAAGGCAGAGAAAAATTATTATAAAATATGAAAAAATAGAGTATCGAAAAGTAATCAAATTAACTATATATATATATGTGTGTGTATATATATATATATATATATATATATGGTATTTGAAATAAGAAATGACAGATCCAATTCAAATTAATTTGCAAATACATGAATGAGTTTAGAAAGTGAGGCATTTGCTATTCACTGGCAAAAGTGCGTTATTGTTAGTATTAACACAAATACTGTAGGGCTTAAGAAGATTCTGCTACTCAGAATACTGGAGTTTCACCATCTACCAACATTTTAATTATTAGTTATTGAAACTAGACTGGAATTCAACTTTCTGAAAGTAGTCTTCTATATCTAATTAAAGGCACATTAATCGGAGAAGGTTAAAATAAATGCAATGGCATTGTATCCAAAATATTTTTGGAAATTAATGTAAGTATACATTAAATTGAGAAATTTAATATTGATAATTTCTGCATATTGTTTTGTTTTATTTTTTGTTTTGCTTTGATTTTCAGAAATGAGAGTTAAACTCCGGGTTGGGGGTGGGGTCATGTTAGGAGGCAGATGGTTTTTACCAAATCACAGTAACAAATCTACTTAATCACTGAAATTTAATGAAAGCTTCCTTCCCCTCTGTTCAAATTATATTAAATTATATTACCTGAAATAATTAACTATGTGAGGTCATTTGCATATTCAGCTCATAGCCATTTAAAAAGCCACTTTAGTCATTATGTGACTTTTCTATTTGTTTTAACACAAATTCCCAAGACAGCTTTAAAGTTACTTGGAATTGTTCTTTTCAACATAATTGTGACTTTGTTCATGAAAATGGGGATTATTTTTTAGTCTGTTTATAAAATAAACTTCTCAGAAACAGAATTTATCCACAGAAAGAGCATTTATCAGTACCTCCTCTTTGAAATATTTCAGGGATTTGTATCAAATCACAGAAGGGGAAATTAAGGGAATTGGGTCTTGACTGGTAACTATGGGGACTAGTTGAAAATATCAGTTATTTCATCTGCTTTTACCAAACTATTCTCTGGTCTTGAACCCCTGAGTCTATTTTCCAAGTAATAGCTGTGTTGCTGTGTTCTGTCCTCTTCCTTCACTTATATATCACTATATCACAATCACCTTGAGTTAGTTGCTCAAAGTAAACTTAGACCCAGACTACTGACACAAGGCTTCACTTTCTAGCCATTGTCAGGAGAGGATTCAGCAACTCCTTTTTCTCTCGTTTGTTTTTTATTGTCTTACATATTCACATTTTATAATAGAAGATATGCTATATATCCCAAACTGTCTAGAATTCTACTTAAATGTATGTAAAAATGTACAAATAAACTTCCCAAATTGACTTATGTTGCTTTTGATTTGTGACTAACTAGCACAGACGTTAACTACCTGAAATTATTACATAACAGTCCTAGTCAGATAAGCGAGATGCTACTTTAGAATTATACACTGAATTTATGAAAAATTGTTTTTGTTTTTACCCCCCCTAAAGAGAGTGTTGCCATATTTGACAAACAAAAATACAGGACACACAGGTAAATTTTTAAAAATTGGATCTTGAAAATACAACATTTGAATACACAAATTTTTTGCATATGTTCCAAATACTATGCCTTGCATTTTTATCTGGCAAACCTACATAGAAAGTTAAATTTTTCAAAAAAAACAACATCTTTAGAGTTTTCAAACCTAGTGCCATTGTATAAAGCAAATGTTCAAATTCATAATACTAAGAAGAAAATAGTAATAATGCATTTAAACAACTTACTGATGCTATTAGTTTACATTTTCTATAATTTTTTTCAAAGTTGTTATTTTAAAGCTTTCAGGCCTAATCATTCACATTTATTTGGCAACATTTGTAGTCTGCTGAAAGCTAGAAATGATAATTTTAAGAAATTTATAGCTTGAAATTACCTCCAACCTTAGGGTGAATGAGTCATATTATTATTAATAAGACTGTTAATTTGAAAGTGCTAATTAGGTCATCTAAAAGCAGGCAAGACATGACAACAGGAGCCCAGCTGGCTAGGACAGAGCTCTAGGAACTGGTATATACACAAAACTTTTGCAAAAACAACAAAAAAAAGAAAATCAAACAAAATAGTATACATTTCACATAGTGATTCTGACTTACCATTCATATGTTCAAAATATTGCATTCCTACAGTACTCTGTATGCAACATATCAGCCTTATAGAATACTCATTACTGTGCTATTTGTATGTTAACATTAATTAATAACCCTTTATGGATTACAAAAGCACAATGGAAATAATACATGATGACTGAATGTTGTTGATTTCATTAAAGGTATTAATTAATCATGTATTTGATACACTAAAATATCCAAATGGTCCAAACACAAAATTTTGAATTGTGTCAATATGTAAAAAATCCACTGGAGTAAAGTACTAAAATATCATTCACTAGGTCAATGTGAACAAATTCAGTAGTGTGAATTTGACAGCTGAGAACTGGAAGTACTGGTATCATTTAAAAACTTTTTTTTTTTTTAGCTGATCCATCCTGCTACCTGTTGGCAGCTCAGCGGCTGCTCAGCTCGGGCTGGACTCGAACTACTGTTGCTCAGAGCTCAAACTCTTGAGCGAGCTCTTAACCAACTGAGCCACTTGGCCAGCCCCAAAAACTATTTTTAAATAAGTAATTTCAGCAAGAAAAATTCCAGCTTTATTTCATTTGAAAATATAGATGCCAAAACTCAAACAATAAATATACAAACTGAATCTAAAATAACATTTAAAAATATACCATGACCAAGTTAGACTTAGCTGAGGAATAACATTGAAAATCTATTAAATCAGGACTCTTGAAGCAAGATGGCAGAGTAGATAGAGGCTGTGCTTTCCTCCTTCCAGGACCACATTAAAACTACAACTAAATTATAGAGCAATCAACCAGGAGAACCATCTGAAAACTAGCTGAGAGATGTCCTATAACTAAGGAAATAAAGAAGAAACCACAGCAAGACTGGTAGGAGGGATGGAGATGTGAAATGGGCTGGCCCCACACTTATGTGTGGCAGTTGAGAGTCAGGAGGGATATCTCAGCTGCAGAGGTCCCCCCTGAAGAATGAAGGACCCTAGCCTCACACCAGGCTCCCCAGTGCAGAACACATGTGCCAAGAAGAGGAGCCCCAATATCTGGTTGTGAAAAACAGTGGGGATTCCATCCATCCAGGTGAAACAGAAGGTTGCTGGAAACCAAAGAAATGGAAGGTATTTGTGGATAGGAAAATTAACATTGTTAAAAATGCTCATACTACCAAGTATTCTACAGATTCAATGCAATTCCTATCAAAATACCAATGACATTTTTCACAAAACTAGAACAAGTAATCCTAAAATTTATATGGAGCCACAAAAGACTTCAAATAGCAACAGCAATCTTGAGAAAGAAGAACAAAACTTCCTGATATCAAATATAATACAACACTATAGCAATCAAAACAGCAGCCTACTGTCATGAAAACAGACACATACATCAATGGAATGAATAGAAAGCTCAGAAATAAACCCATGCCTATATGGTCATTTAATTTATGACAAAGGAGGCAAGAATATACAATGAAGTAAAGACAGCCTATTCAATAAATGGTGTTCAGGAAACTGAACAGGTCCATGAAAAAAAAATGAAACTAGGCCACCTCCTCACACCATATATAAGAATAAACTCAAAATGGATTGAAGACAAATGTAAGACCTGAAACCATAAAACTCCTAGAAGAAAAGACAGGGAATAAAGTCTCTGACATTGCTCTTAGTAATATTTTTTTCTGATATATCTCCTCAGGTAAGGAAAACAGAAGAAAAAATAAAGAAATGGGACTACATCAAACTAAAAAAATTTTTGCACAGCAAAGGAAACCATGAACAAAACAAAAAGACAGCCTCCTGAACGGGAGAAGATATTTTCCAATGATACATCTGATAAGGAGTTAATATCCAAAATTTATAAAGAACTCATACAATTCAACATCAATAATAATAATAATAATAATAATAATAATAATAATAGGGCCGGCCGAGTGGCACGTTGGTTAAGAGCTGGCTTGGGACGCCAGAGGGCCCTGGTTCGGATCCCACATATGAGAGCCAGTGACACTGCCCTCTACACCTAAGATGCTGAACAACAGCTCAACCTGGAGTTGGGCTGCCGTGAGTCGCCGACGACGGCATAGGCTGCAGCTCCTGCAGCAGTGGGTTGCCATGGGCTACTGTGTGTAGCCAGCAGCCAGCGTGAGCGGCCAGCAGCCGCTGTGAGCGGCCGTGCGGAAGCCGGCGACGTATCTGCCTCGCCGGGGAAGAGTGCAATGATGGTGCCAACTTGAGCCAGTGAAGCAACGTCCTCCACAACTAGACTGAAGAACGAAAAAGGACAGCAACTTGTCTGTTCCCCTTCCCCCCAATTCCCCAGCACTGTTCCCATTCCCCCAATTCCCCAATAAAAAGCTAAAAAAAAATAAATAAAATAATAATAATAATAATAATCCAATTTTTTAAAAGTGGGCAGAGGCCCTGAATAGACATTTATCTAAATAGGAAACATACATGGCTAATAAACATATGAAAAGATGCTCAATGTCACTAATCAGCAGAGAAATGCAGATTAAAACCACAATGAGATACCAACTCACATGTGTCAGAATGGCTATCATCAATAATTCAATAAATAAAAAGTGTTGGCAAGGATGTGGAGAAAAATAAACTATTGTGTACATTTGGTGGGATTGCAAATTGGTGCAGCCACTATGGAAAATAGTACAGAGGTTCCTCAAAAAATTAAAAATAGAACTACTACTTTATGACCCAGCAATTCTACTTCTGGGTATTCATCTGAAGAAATCCAAAACATTAATTTGAAAAGATATATGCACCCCTATATTCACTGTAGTGCTATTTACAATAGTCAAGATATGGAAGCAACTTAAGTGTCCATCAATAAATGATTAGATAAGAAATAAGTGGTTACATATATACAACGGAATATTACTCAGCCATAAAAAAGAATGAAATCCTACTATTTGCAACAACCTGGATGAATATAGAGGGTATTGTACTAAGTGAAATAAGTCAGAGAGAGAAATACAAATACCATATGATCTCGCTTATATGTGGAATCTAAAGAACAAAATAAATAAACAAACAAAATAGAAACAGACTCATAGACACAGAGAACAAACCGATGATTGCTAGGTGGGAAGTGGCTTGGGAGGCTGGGTAAAAAAAGGTGAAGGGATTAAGAGGTCCAAATTGGCAGTTACAAAATAGTCACAGGGATGTAAAGTACAGCTTAGGGAATATAGTTAATAATATTGCAACTACTATGTATCGTGCCAGGAGGGTACTAGACTAATTGGGGGGACAACTTTGTAAATTATATAAATGTCTAAACACTATGCTGTACATTTGAAACTAATATAAAATAATATTCAATGTCAACCATAATTGAAAAAAACCTTTTTTTAAGTCTATTAAACCACATGAACATATTAAAGGGGAAAAGCACAAGATCATCAAAGAGGTGTGATAATTTTGTAAAATTTTTACTTCTCTTCATGTAAAGAACCAATAGAAAACTAAGAATAGAAGGGAGTTTCTTAGCCTACTGAAAAATGTGGACCAAAAAGTCTACAATAAATATCCTGTTAGTAGTAAAACATTAAATGTATTCCCTTCAAAATCAGGAATAAGTCAAGGATGCTCATATCACTACATTTAATCCTGTTTTATGTGGGATATTTTCCAGTACAGTAAGAAAAGCAAAACAAATTAAAGGCCTAAGTATTTGAAGAATACTTAAAGAAAAAAAAACATTATTTATAGATGATGTGATTGATCATATAAAATACCCAGAATTATCTATACACTAATTGCTAGAATTAATAGGAATTTAGCAGGGTGGCTCATTATAGGGTCACTATACAAAAATAATTGTATCTCAATACACAAGTAACTGAAACAATGTTTAAAATAGAGAGAGCAAGCACTGGGGTGGGAGAAGGGAAAGGGAGAGAGGGAGAGGGGGGGAGAGAGAGAGAGAGAGAGGGAGGGAGGGAGAGAGAGAGAGAGAGAGAGAGAGAGANGAGAGAGAGAGAGAGAGAGAGAGAGAGAAAGGGAGAGTGGGAAGGCTATTTACAATAACTGAAATGAAAGATGTAGAGATATGTATGTAGAAATTCTAACATTATTGAGAGACATGAAAGAAGACATAAATAGAGAGATATCCCATGTTCAAGGATAGAATGATCCAATATTTTACTTTTGTATACTCACCTCAATTTCCACCACCTTCAGTTTTATCACCCTGATCCAACCCATCATTTTTTACATTTCTCTAATCTCCTATCTTGTCTCCATACTTCCACCCATGGCCTCAGAACATGTAAATTCTGCACTCAAAATATTTCAATAGATTCACATTTCACCATACAAATGCTGAAATCCTTAAAATCACCGACAAGCTGCTTGATAATCTGGCCCCGTAATTACCTTTTAATTTTATTGCTTATCATTGTCTTTTCACTAGATTTGCTCCTGATATCATGGCCTCCCAGCTATTCTTCAGACAAACCAGGATCCTTCCCGCACTGGCTGTTTCCTCTGCATCACTAAAGGCCTCACCAAGGTCACGTCCTTACTCAAATTCTCTCTCAGAGAAACCAACCCTGACTACCCTATTTAAAATTGCAACCGACCGTCTACTCTCATCTCACTTTATTTTTTTTCTCAATGGCACTTGTTACTCCTTATGTACTATGTAATTTGTTTATTTATTGTGTTTGTTTTCAGTCTCCACCCAATTAAAACAATCTTCAAGAGGGCAGGGACTTTTTTTTAATATTATATGTTTTACGACCAGATCCATAGCACAGTCAACAGTACCTAGCACATAGTAGGCACTCAATAAATATTTGTTACATGCTATTATTAATTAAATGTAATTTAGACTATAATGACATGAGGTTATTAATCAAATCATTTTAAATTATTACATATGACAAAATATTTAAAAATATACATTCCTGGTGGGATTGAAATTTTGGACTATATTTTCAGAAAACTTGTTGATATTATCTTGTAAAGTTAAGCGAGCATTCACATGCCCTGAAAGCAAATAAATCTATTCTTATGTACAAATCTTGCATATGTGTACAAGAAGACACATGCCAAAGTATTTGCAACAGCAGTATTAGTAAAAATATAATATTGGAAGATATACAAATGCCCTTTGACAAAAAAAATAGATAAATAATGATATTATATTTACTGAATCAAATATTACAACTCAGTTAAGATAAATGAAACACAGCTATTTACAAAAATATGGGTGCATCTTAAAACATAATGTTGACTAGAAATACCCTATAAAACTATATAAAATATAAAATTATTTTTATAAATCTCAACACAAGCTAAATTAGATCATATATTGCCTTTGGCTTACATACATATGTGAAAATAACTGTATAGAGTTTGTTTTCTATACTAGTATATAACTGTTAATTATTCTACCATTGTTTTGCTGGTGGAAAGCATGGGGTAGTAAAATGTACACAGGCAGAGGAAAGTCACGTTAACATTTCGGTTCTTAGGTTGCATAATGGATTCACCAATGTTTATTATATTACTTTGCTGACATACGTGTTACATATATTTTAAGTATTTATACATATATTTTGAATATATCAAATATAATTTATGTATATTTTAAAATATTTGAATATAAAGATAAATGGAAGAGGAACTATAAAATGCCTATAGTAGTACTGTTGGCATGCTCTAAATATGAATTTGGCTGTTAGTGATGTAAAACAATTGTATATTCAGTTTATGTTTCAAAATTCTTCATGATTACTTTGGTACCCAATTTTATGATCATTGATTAATCCCAAATTCTTTGGTTTGAAATATATTCTACTCAAAGTTTTGATCTCTCAAACTTCTGAAAGAAGTCCCTCAGTTCATCTTTGAGATCCAAATTTTTACTTTGGTGTTTTCATATTGCTATTTTTATTAGCTGAAATAAACTTTCTGAATTATTATGACATAGAAAATAGAGGAAAAAGAAAATTGTCTGAAGAGATGGTTTTCTTAGCAGGCTCAGTAATACCACATTCTTACAAATAATTCAACTGGGTTGATTTTCATCCAAAATTCTTGGGTTATTCCAATGAAGGATAGTTTGTTTTTTACAGTTATATCATGTTTTCTGATCCACGCCAATGGCCTAAGCCAAGCTATGAATATGGCCATCGTGATAAGTGGCCATGAAGGTTCTGTGAGAGGCATTCTCTTCTGCAGGGCAGACAAAATGCTTGGAATGCAGGTTAAAAAGAAAAGTAAAACTTATTTTCATCGCACTATGTATTTTGATGTATTCCTAATGTATTCCTTTTCAAAACATCTCTTTGCTGAACTAGAGGCAAAGACAGAATGAGCAACAGTTGCTGTTCTATTCACATCAAGTACACATTTTTAAAACTCTTAAAAATGCAGCCTAGAAATTTAAAAGAGCAAGTGGCATGATTACTTTTTTAAAAACATATATTCTTCTTTTTTCTTTTTAATTGGGGAATTGGGGGAAGGGGAACAGACAAGTTGCTGTTGTTTTTTGTTCTTCAGTCTAGTTGTAGAGGACGTTGCTTCACTGGCCCAAGTTGGCACCATCATTGCACTCTTCTCTGGTGAGGCAGATCAGTCGCCGGCTTCTGGACGGCCACTCACTGCGGCTGCTGGCCGCTCACGCTGGCTACTGGCTACATATGGTAGCCCATGGCAACCCACTGCCACAGGGACTGCAGCCTACGCCATTGCCGGCAACTCACGGCAGCCCAACTCCAGGTTGAGCTGTTGTTCAGCATCTTAGCTGTAAAGGGCAGTGTCACTGGCCCTCATATGTGGGATCCGAGCCGGGGCCCTCTGGCATCCCAAGCGAGTTCTTAACCATCGCGCCACTCGGCCGGCCCCAAAAACATATATTCTTTGTAGCTACATTTACCAGACTCAAAACATGCAAAGTACACAATACATGAATTTAGATATGGCTGGATTCTTTCAAGACTTGCTAATAACAAAGATATTAAATCCACCTATATATACGTTAAATGCAGATTTCTTAATATAGAGCCAACGTTACTTTTGAAATTATTCATCAGCATTGAATTTAACATCAAGACATATTTAAAATGTTGAAAGGATTCAATTCAAAAATATTCCATGAACCAACAATGGTTTTATTAATTATTAATCAGACACTTTTTTTTCTTCACTTTAAGCCCTCTCCTTGACTTTTAGTAAGTACCTTACTAATTTACAACTAAGTGTGCTGTTGCCTTGCCTGGTGAAGGAACGTTATTTTGTGTGTTTGAATTACAAGTTGAGGAGGCTACAGTTTTGTAAGCTCAATTGTTGTACTCAAATGTAAAAGTTACTGAATTATTCTATGCTTATTGTCTGTGATTAATGCTTTTAAGTCCAGTCACCTTTTTTTGAAGTTATTGTTATCTTAAGATAGAAAACTATATATTTTCTATTAACCAAACCAATATTTCTATTCAAGAAAAAGATCTAAAATAAAATTTTAAAAAAACCCAACGTATTCTCACTTGAAAATAAAGCATCTCCAGCAATTTATTTTCTAAAAGACTTTGGCTCCTATGCAAGACTGACTTTTTGCTAAGCCTTCACTTCAAGGTATTTCATAATGGAGGTCCCAGTGTTCATTCTTGTCATTTTACAGGATTAATTTGATCCACCATCATCCAACACAACTGACTTCTGTCTTGTTAGTGTGTAGTCCATAACTAAGTAAGCTCTATTTTGTGTTCCTTAGAATTCACAAAATGGTTCTTCTGCTCACTTTCATGATGTACCCTTCATCGTATATTCAATGGCAGGTGAAAATATACTGTCTCTTTAAGGTATTTTTAATGCCCTGAAAGATAATTTATTAAAGGAGGTGTTTTGAAGAAAGTATGTACTGTCTTTTTAGCTTAAAGTTTATAGTTTTTCAACACAGCATAAAAGGGGTTATCAACACAAAGATTTTTTTTAAAAGGTAAAGTTTCAAAGGTAAATAAATACAACGTTTAGCCTGAAAGCTTAGGGGGAAGATGAGGGGTGGCATGAAGACAAAAGCAAAATGGGAAAGCCAAAGCAGTTGGAAAAAAAAAGAAAACCCCAAAGATAAATTGTCGGAGGGAGAAGTGTTTATCTTTATTCTCAGAATACATAAATTTCTGTTTTTTACCAAAATATTAAGTCCTTTGAAATGTTCCAAAAAGATCAGAATCTAAAATTGATTCTCACTCTTGAATTCAAGGATTAGCATTTCATGAGCTTCTGCCTCCTCTTGGTGAAACTTTCTTTACTAACATTAGTTATCAAGATACTTGGCATTTTTCTCACAGTATGCATGAGTCCCAACACAGACACCTCTATCCTCAAAATAAATGGATATTGAACTTTGAATAAAACATGCCTCTTTCATCTCAATCTCAAATGTGTGAGTGTGCACCTCCTCCCTCTTAGTCTGTTGTTAGATTGCCTTCAAATAATAGTTCTCTTATGTGATCCACGTTGAAAAAGATGGACCAAGGATTTACCTTGGGAAGCATCTGTCCATGAATGGGAAGGCATTAGGAAAAGGCTATCTTTGATGCACTTGCTATTTTTCCAGGGCCCCAAGTCTCTTCCATTAGGCTACATTTCTAAGATCTGCTAGGTTCTAAGATTTCACAAAACATTCTTGCCTGGGCATTATATAATTAAGTTTTGTAAAATAAAATGATTTTCATTACCCTAAGATGTGATGATCAGAAAGCTTATTTCTAAAAAAAGAATATGGAAATATCTTAGCTAAGAATATACTCCATTTTGACTATTTGTCAGTTATTGTAACATTCACAAGTCTCACATATCTGCTATCTTGTTCCTACACAAGGAACTGTCTACACCAGTGGTTCTCAACCTTCCTAATGCCGCTCGTGACCCCTTAATACAGTTCCTCATGTTGTGGTGACCCCCAGCCATAAAATTATTTTCGTTGCTACTCTATAACTGTAATTTTGCTACTGTTATGAATTGTAATGTAAATATCTTTTTGTTTTCCAATGGTCTTAGGTGACCCCTGTGAAAGGGTCGTTCGACCCCCAAAGGGGTCGCGACCCACAGGTTGAGAACCGCTGGTCTACACAATAAGGTGGGTAGAATAGGTATTTTTATTTCATTTTACAGGTTAGAAAATTAAAATAGGGAGTCATTTGTTGTCACAATGAAAGTCATTGGCAAAATCACTGTAAGAACTGGAACCTCCTGGTTTTTCACCCAGGGTTTATATTATTTATTCATTCATTCATCCAGTACCCGTTTTGTGCCAGGTACTACACTGGGGTTTAAACTACCACTATGCTGCCTTTCATCTAATTTCTAGGTACATATAAATATATCAATATGCAATATAGAAATACTACAAATATAAATTAAAATATATTACTGGAAGTCAAAATATTTCAAATAAAACTTAAACTACCAATGTTATAGACCCATTTTAATTATTATTCATCATTATTATTGACTAAATCTAACCAATATAATTAACTCAGCTTTAATTATACTACTAAAATGTAAGCTCCAGCTTCTCACAAAATGTCTTATCAAAAAGTAAGCACTTAGAAATAGTATTTCAAGAGAATAAAGTAGCAGCTTTTCTTTATTCACTGATACTTGTTCACTGTACTCCATATCAACAGCTCCACACAGGGCTGACCCACTGCACAATTAGGAAACAGGTAAAAGTTGTCACTGGCATCTTCCTTCCATCTCCAACACCCCACTCAGACTTTTCAGGGTCTCTCTTTCCTCAGGCCTCTCCTTCCACAATTTCATACTTACAAGAGCCTTTTCCTAAGTTAAATCTTAAATGACACTAGTGTTTATAGTACAGGAATATTTATATTGTATTTTATTGTGTGACTTTTAAAAAGTTCCAAGAAAGATGGAGGAAACCCCTACATGAAGTATTTCAAATAGAAGCTGAGACTAAATGTCTGAGAAAAGAACAGCCCCACCACCACTACCACCACCATTCAATTCAAATCACAATTTACAAGACACTGTCTTCTCATTAACATGACTTTGGTCCTCTGCTGAACATTCGTATGAATAAATTATTTGGAAATCAATGTAGCACTAACTCTAAAATCAAATACTCCCTTAAAAAAAATGACTCTTTTTAAAGAAAAAAAAAAGCTTCTTTAAAAAAATACATTCTCACCTGGAAGTTTTCACCAGATTGTTTTATATTTTTAAAAATTCCTAAAAGTGAGGGCTTACCAACTTTTCTTCAAATGAAAAACCATCACTTCAGCATATGTCAAAGATGTTTGAGACAGATAAGTCTAAAGAATAACCAGAAATTTAGGTTTTCTTTCATTATGCAGAATTGTTACTGGGAAATGGCTGCCAAACAGTGGACTGCATTTCCCAGGCCACTTTTTATGTCACTGGATCCACAGGACTGGTTCTTGCCAATGGTGTCAGCAGAATGAATGTGTAACACTTACCAACCAAATTAATAAAGACTTGAGCGAACCTTCTCTACCTTCTCCTTACTACCTATCCATGAATAAAATTCAAGGGGGAATCTATGGATCTGAAGAAGGACAGAGCCACAAGCTAGAAAGAGCTTGGGTCCTTAAATATTGAAAGCTGTCTGCCAAACAGGAACACCCAATTTGGATTTTATGTGAGCAAGAAATATATTTCTATTTTATTAATGCACTGAGATTTCAAGGTGATTCACTACAGCAGGTATAGCACGATCTTCAGTAATGAAATGCTGCACTAAGAAAAACAAAATTAAGAAAGATATTCATGTGTTAACTATGTGTCTTAGGCTGTTTGGGCTACTATAACAGAATATCATCAACTGGGTGGCTTATAAACAGCAGAAATTTATTTTTCTCAGTTCCAGAGGCTGCATGAGAGTCTGCTTCCTGGTTCATAGATGGCTGTCACTTTGCTGTGCCCGCACATGGCAGAAGAGGGGAGGGACTCTCGGGGGTTTCTTTTATAAGGGCACTAATCTCATTTATGAGGGCTCTGTCCTCATTATCTAATCAGCAACCAAAGGGCCCATCCTCTTAATGCCATCACATTGAGGTTAGAATTTTAACATATGAATCTGGGAGGTGGGGGGGGTCACAAACATTCAGTCTATATGGCACTAGTGTGACTGAACAAGGGGGTCTGCCCACGCCATGTGCAGCACAGCCAAACACTGAACACTGAGTTTTGCGGTGGAGAAATTAAAGCAATGTATTGGCAAGTCTCCAAGCTAGGAGAATGGTGAGCTAGTGTTCAAAATCTGAACTCCCCATGGTTTTTGATCAGGGGTTTTTAGAGGCAGAGATTGGATGTTAGAGGTTAGTGGTCAAGGGTGAAGCTGATTGGTTAGTTCTTGTATAAGCTTCAGTGGTTTTCTTTAGTTTGATTAATTCAGTTCCTGACCTCATCTTGTGTGGTTGGTCTGGTGATCTAAAGAGATTGAGAAGCCAAGGTTCTGTAAATTATCTCATAATCGTCCACCAGTGATGGTATCTTTAAAGTAAAAGATAGAAACTAAACATCTTGTGACTATTGTTATTTTTTAAGCTATCATCATTTTGTGCTTAACTAGCTACGTTTTCTTTATCTCAAACAAAATGTACTTTTAAACAATTTTTCTAGAACTTGCTTTACAGGCAGGCCTTCAGGACATGACTAACGTACATTACAATCTTTGACTATATGTGACAACCATGATTTCTTAATCTTTGACTATAAGCTACATGACAACCAAAGCAATTGAAACATTTAGTTAAACGCTATGTCTATATCTCTAAACTCTATGATTTAATACCTAAACATGTTTATTAACTGTCAGTTTCACTAGGGAAACAAGTAAAGTATCAGATGGGGTCAGTGTATGGCATATTTTTTTCATCTGTGTTGTCCTTTGTAACATTAATATGGCTCAGTCGGGTCTTTTACCATTAATGTAATAGGAAATGTTATAGAGCGTATGCGAATGGAATTCTAGGAACCAAAGATGTGGCTCCAGGATGGCATAACTAGCACCATAAGTCCATCGGGATGCCTACAGTTAGTTTGTAGTCTCTTAGTTTCTTTGGGTTCCATGGAGTTAAATTCCAAGACATAAATGGTGCTTTCAGGGGGAACCTGAGGTTTCAAATACATTGACCATCTTCAAGAATGAAGATAAGCCACATTTTAACTGGACCTCTTCCTTTGTGCCTCCAAAGGTAATGATGCTTCAAAACTATCATCACTATAGAACATTCCCTGTGGTGGCACCAGCTTTAGCTGCTAAGAATATAGTGGCCACAAATGCATAATTGAAACAAGGTTAGTGTGCATAATGTAGGCCAAAAGATATTCAGACTTCAAAGTCTTTCAGATGAATTCAAGGTGAGTAGAAATTTACATTACCTTCTGATTCATTTGGTTTTAGACACTGTTGAGGAAATCATTTAAATGTGTTTACTAAGTCCCTGAAAGTGAATCTGTTTCTTAATGGAAAAATGTTTCACACCAAACAATGATTCAAATCTCTTGAGAAATTCTGTAGTTTTATAAACTATGATAACAAAGTAATGGTTGTTTACCACTCCTATGCTATGTACATTCTTGTTTGATTACTCCAATTCACAAACAAAGAATTAAAAAATAGAGAGATATGTCACCCTGTTCAACCCTTGCAAACAACTCTTTGATAAATGAAGGGCAAATTCAGTGGTAAGAAAATAACTGTCTAGTGTAATGACAGGGTTTCTTTTATATTTTTCAAATGCTGTCTTTCCTGTTCTTAAAGTTACCTCATCAAAAGACCTTGAAAAGGGAGATGTCTCTTTACACAATTTGCTTGGAGCATTTATAATGTTTAGTACACCCATAGAAGAAAAAGCCCCGTTAAGACATTATCCTGAAAGAAAGAAACAGGTCAAATGCTTTTTGCCTACTGTGATCTTCAAAAATGGGATTTAGAATTCAATCTATTACAGTGGCTTAAAGGAATTCTTTTACTTTGGTATTAAAAAAACAACACAAGGATTCATTAAGAATGGCTGAATTCAAAGAAAGGATTAAAGAGAGTATATAGTTCTTTTAAGATTTAACTTAAATATTTTTATGAAGTCAATGTTACAAATAATATTTTGGGGGAATTAATTTCTAATCATGGGATATAATGGAAAGTCAGGTTTAAATCTTTAAGTTTTGGAGCTATGAGGAGTGAGGGTTATTTTAATTATTCATTTGATTTTAGTCTGGTATGTACCCCATCTGCTTTGAAAAGTTTGCTTCCTTCTACAATTGCTCTTGTTAGAGTTACAGAGAATTCTTTCCCACTGTCTATGATAGCTCAAGTGTAGACCTTAGATAAAATAGTTTTCTGATGCACTATGTGATCTGAACATTCATCAGCATGATTAGACATCAATCCTCACAATGTGAAATCTCCTTAATGGCTCCTCTTTCTCTATACCTCCTATGTCCACGTACCTGGAAATGGTTCCCAGACCTGTTCTCCTCTCTGTCTCCTCTATCTCTATTTGCCTCCCTTGCTGATCACATCCAGTCACATGAAGTTACATACTGTCAATAGGCAGATGACTCCTAAATGTATATTCTCAGTCCCAACATCTCCCCAGAACTCCAGAAACAAATCACCAATGCCTATTTGAAATCTCTACATAAAGGTCGAATAAGCATCTCAAATTTATCATGGTTAAAAGGGAACTTTTGGTGTTCCTTGAGGTGTGGGGGGGAAGCAGCCACACCCATGCTCTTTCTTATCTCAATTAATGGAACGAACACTTCTTTCTCTCTCCTCTCTCTCTTCTGACTCTCCTTTAAAACATTTTCTAAATCCAAACCATTTCTTATTGCAGCCATGAATACCACCGTAGTCCAAGCCACACAATTTTTCCTAGAGTATTAAAAGATCCTCCTCACATTCTCCTTGCCATGACTCTGTGCCCAGCACCCTCCAGTCTTCACACATTAGCCACCGTACTCCAGCCATACTTGCCTTTAGTTGGTCCTCGAACACCCATCGCTATCTCCTTCCCCACATCTCTACACTTCTGTACCATGTGCCTTAAATGCTTTTGTCATAGATCATTGATTGACAGAGACCATTTTGTCCGCAGCTGTCCAAATGTCATCCCTTCAGAGGAGAATCTTTGGAACATGCCTCCAAACCAGTTGTCACTTGTATCCACTTACTCTGCTTTTCAGGTAGGATTTACCTTTCTACCTGAAGTTATTTTATTTAGTATATTTGTCCCTCACTACAATGCAGGTAGTCTGTCATCATTCTCTCTGCAGCACCTAGAACACTGTATAGCACACAAAACCATTCAAAAATATTTATTGAATGACTGAATGAAGATAGTCTTCTTTGCTAAGATTCTAGGGATGTCGTAGGGCTAAGGCAGAAATTGCTTCTGGCCCACCTGCTCTGGTAGTAACTGTTTGCCTTGGAAAATTGTGTGTGTGTGTGTGTGTGTGTGTGTGTGTGTGTGTGTGTGTGTGTGTGTGTGTAAACTGAGATAGCTTCGTCCCTAAGAAGCTATGGTGCTGGAAGTCCAAGATTTGTGAGCTATGACCATGATTGATTCTAATACCAGAGCAGAAAGACCTCTCTTTGTAAAAGCTCACATCTCCAGAAAAACTATGGGACCAGCAATGATTGTTTAAGATGCTGTCTTTGGAATAGAAATTGGAATATGCATCTAAATGCAAGTCCACCAGTGATGCTATGAACTTATAAAGAGATTAGCATAGTAAGTAAGTGACTAAGCTTATCTTTTATAGTAAATTTGATTCCAGCTGCCATGTTCTCAAGTCCTACACTAACCTGCTATATTCAAGGAATCATGTTCACTAACACCATGAAAGTAACCGCAAATGACTGCTTCCAGGTAGAATAAAACCAAAAATTGAAGATCAAATTTAATAAGATTTATTAGGAATTTTGTTTATTTTAAATAACAAATAACAAATCTCTGGTTGGGAAATCTCTTTTTCCCAACCAGAGATTCCAAGCCAAAAGCATTACATGTTAACTCAGTGACACCAGCAGTTCTTTTCTATTCATGTGCTGGTACAGTTGCAGTCACAAGGAGGAAGCATCGACTAGACCAATTCTCATCATCCTCACTTGGACAAAGAACTTCGTGCATTTAAATTCAACTTTGTTTATTGTTGAGAGGCTAAATTGGCTCTTTGAAAGAAAAGAAATACGTGTATGTTCATATAACATAAGATTTCCTTTTTGCTTCATTTACAGATATAATCATGTTTACCACGGCTTTATAGGGTTCAGGGGAAGAAAATTGACACCAGCAAGCAAGTATGGAGGTAGCTGCAGCAGCTGTGACAGCAGCAGTGGCAGTGACATCAATGGCAGTGACATCAATGGCTGTGGTAACGTTTTTACACATGGGGTTATTACATTTTTAATTTTTTAAATAACTTAATGAAATAGGAATGACCTTGGAGACATGCATTTTTTGTAGTAAATAATGGAAAGGAGCTATTAACCTAACACAGCAGGAAATATGACAACACTTAGAAATTTATTCTCTCAGAATGCAATATAAAGAGTTTACTTAATGGTGCTAGTATGTCTTTGTAAAACTAAAGAAAGAGGGGGAAAACTAGGAAAACAAAGACACATTTTGATCATTGATGTATGTTCTGCAGACAGCTGAGAAAATGCACAAAAAGTATTCACCTGTGACTATAGCGTCTGTATCATTTTACATACTATGGTTCCTAAATATCCTTATCCTACTTAGATGTCTCAGAGTGTGTAAAGGGAGTAAAATATTTAATTATTTTTTAATGTCTCAAAATCACTTTCAGCAAAATAAAATCTATGCCATTGCCACGAGCTCTCTTATAGGATCAGCTATATTAATTCAAGACATGTGTCTCCCTCCCTTAGGTAACTTTAGCTTGAATATTGTTTACTAAGTTTAACCCTTGATAGAAGTTAAATCCCAAGTTTTCAAGAATGAGTAAGAAATGGATAAATTTAACGATAGGCAACAGAGATGTATCAAGTTTTGCAAACGGTAGTGAACAGATTGCTAGAAGTTTATAAATTCAACCTACTAAGTGACACTCATGATTTCACATCTTCAAATTCCACCTTACTGTACAGGTAAGATGATCCTGACCTGTTGGAGACCAATTAGTGCTAACATGTTCCAGTTATACATCCACCTGGAAGCAGTAGCATAGAACAGATATGTGCTCAACTTTTCATAAAATTCATTGTGAACTGCTTTCACAATAGATAAATTATGGACATAATATTGTTCATGTTCAGGTTTGATGCAAGCAGGCACTGGATGGCTGGCCTATAAAAAATTTGCACTCTTGGCATTCTTCACATTTAACTGGTGTGACAGGAGCTACCCCACTTTCAGTTCTCATAGGCATTTTCTCAATATGCTTGTCAGAGGACAAGCTAAGGCTCACTGAGTTTACTCAGCAGTCTGTAAGAACCACATACAATTCAGATTATTCCAACTACACTGCCATGTAGATATGAATTAATCTTGGACTATGTATTCACTGGCAAAATACAGTAAAGAAATCATTTTGATTGCACAATGTAAGGACTAGTTTTGTTTCAGTTCTTCACTTTGTATTTTTAATATCATCTTGAGGATAAATTTGTTATCAGGACCCGGGGAGAAATTGAAATAAGCACATTCGCTATTTATCAGTTGCGTGAAAGACCTTTCCAATGAAGTTAGATTAGTAACTAGGATGACCTTCATGTGGTAGAGAAAACTCCTTTATATATATGTATTTCTAAGAGTGCTCTTTTGTAGAGCTACCTTAATGCTAAATAAAAAAATATTCACCTAAAGGCAAACAGTAATAACTTCTTTGTAATTACCTGATTTGTAAACTTACTTAAAGAAAATAATAGTACTATTAACTGCCATATAATATTAACCCAAAAAGTTTCTGGCACTATTTGCAGATTTTAACTTAAAGGTTTAATTCAAGGTCAAAATTGCACTGGGACACATCCTTGGAGAAATAGTTTTGGTTTTGCTTATTCTTTCCCCCTAAATAGAAAATTGCTTTTCTGAGTGTACACTATTTTAAGAGCAGCAGCATAAATGCAGCTCACTACTCTGAATTTAGATATAATACCCTATAATGAAATAAGGGTGGGGGGTGACGGGAGAAAGCAGGCCATGTGCCAGATTGGGGTGAGGAAAAGAGACAAACAATAATATTGGGTTGTCGGAAAAGTCATGATGTATTTTTCTATGTTTTTTGTTGCAAAAATACATCATAACTTTTCTGACAACCCAATAATACCCAAATCCATCCCTGAATAATTAGTTGCTATTAAAAAAAAAAGCCCTGCAGTTAAAAAATAGTTAGTTTTAGAGGGCAAGCTATTGCTTTAATATATGCCTTTAGGAGGGCATACAAAACATGTTAACATGTTAGAGATACCTACAAATATTAGTTGTAAACTGGAAAACTAAAACATTTTAATGGTTTCAAAGACATATATAATATTTGCCTGAGTAGATATTTAAAATATTGTCAAGGCTTTGCTGAACCTCAAAGTTCATAAAAATTACAGTTATATCGAGAGACAGATATGTTTGATAACATTGCATCTTTTTATTATAATGGCATGACTAACATCTTCCTTAAATTACACACTTCTGACAAGAATATTTTTTAAAGTGAGACTAATCTGATACCTAATAGAAGAATATAGGGGATTAATGACGAACATCTTTCTCCCAAAGTAGAAAATTGTCTACATGTATATTAACAGCAGCTTTTCCTCCAGTTGCTGGCATGCTGAAGTTGAAAGACAATGAATTCAGGGTCAGGTACACAGAGGTTCAAATTCAGACTCCAACATTTTTAGACTAAATATCTTTGGGTAATTTACACAGCTTTTTCGGATCTCACTTTTATCAACTATAAAACAAATATATAGATTTTTTTTAGGCGCATTGGGAGGATGCAATGAGATTAACACATGGAAGAGGTTGACTAGTATATAGTTTGTGATACATAATAGGTGCTCAACAAATGTAGTTCTGTAAACACGTATGTAGACTCTACAGACTTATTCCAGTGAGGGAAACCGAAGCTGATAGAAATAAAGTGGCTAAATAAAATATCAGTGAACTGTTTACAGGCAGAGCTGGACCTAGAAACTGATCTCCCGACTTATTAGTTAACACATACAGTGGGTACCAGGAGGGCTGGATATCACAGGGATGAAAACTATGGAGGCAGACCTCCACTATAACCCAATGCATGTGGGTAGCAAGTCATTTAAGCTCTCTGAGCCTCAGTTTCTCATCTACAAAATGGAGAAAATAGCTACATCACAGAGTTACCATAAGAATCATTTGAAGTATTAGATGTAAATAATGTAGCAGTATCTATAATAGCAAGTACTTAAAGTTCAGCAAATGGTAGTGACTATTATGAAATACTTACTGTGTGTTGGGCACCGTGGAAAGTACTGTGAGATACCCCAAAATGACAGATTCCTTGCCCTTAAGGAGCTATTTGGCAAAATAACACAAGGAGAATAATTATCGATATGAAGCATATTTAAATTACAAACATATAGATATAGATAAGAGGCTACTGGGTTAAAAATGATGATGAAATAGAGCATTTTATGCTGGAATCTCCAGAAAAAGCCTCACAGAGGAAGCAAAACTGAGGTCCAGAAAAAAGAGCAGTAGATTAATCTTAAAATTTTAGTTACCTTTTCTCTTTTTCCTATTGAGAAGGTGCAAAAGGGCTTTGAATATCAGAATTATGAAAAAGAAGCCAAATTGTATGTGAAGAGTTGTTAGGAGATACATCTTTCTGGCTGAAGTCTAATGGACAACTATCCCACCCTGAATATCAAAAAGATAACCACAGCATGAGTTCCCTGTAGTGCACGTGTGCATGTGTGCATATGTGTGTACACATGCCTATTCACAAGTTTTCACAAGTTGGCTCACTTAACCTCCAAAACCACATACTGTTTTCTAAGCCAATGGTATGTACATCTTAATAGTTCCCTTTTTCTTAAGCATGGGAGAAAATCTTGTCAAGTTATTTCTCAACGACACCACCACAGACAATTGATACACCCATTACAAACGCTGACAGTGTGTCTGGTTTGGTTACTATTTTGATGAGCTTTCTAATGGTTCACTTGCCTTTGGCAGTAATTGTAATTCAATTTATGCATCTACAGAATCACACGATCCAGTTGCCTATGCAGTATCACAAAATAACTTTTCTCTTTAGCGTTAATCAGCCTTATATTGTATATTTTCTATTACCTAGAGATTCATTGCATTTGCAATGCACAATAACTTTCAAACCGAACACGTTTTCATTCAAGAAAGCAAACACATTAGAAATAAAGGGACCAACCTTGAACTGATGATAGAAGATGAGACTCATAAAAATGGTAACTTGGCTTTATTATAAAAATTGGTACATATTTAGTGTGTGTGTGTGTGTGTGTGTGTGTGTTTGCATTCTGCTCTGAGTAAAGAGGATGTTTTATATCTTTGTATAAACACAGTTCTATGGTAACATTTAAAAATAATTTTATTCATGGTTTCATTTTCATACAAACTTTGAAATGTGGTTGAAAATTTTTCTCAAGGCAAGTACTGTATATACATAACCATTGTGTCAAATAGTCTTAATATTGAGAGGTATAAATATGAAATAACTTTTTTTCTCCAATCGCTGCTTTCAGTTATGTTCTGTATAACCGTATAATCTTTCTGTGCTGTGCTTTGATGTTATCTTGGGCCAATTCTATCACAGTATTTAAAAGTTTAATCTCAAACTCTAATCAGGTTTCATGAGCTGCCAGCCATTTGCCACAGTACAGCTTTGAGATGGGACCCTGACTCTGTGGCCTCAGCAGGTAAAGGTAAGACATCTTTCTCTGAGTCACCTCTTCCCAGTCCTCTTTTTAATAAAATTCCTGTAAGAGTCAGGATAGAGAGAAGGGAAAAGAGACAAATGTCTCTCTTTACCTGGGCTGTATTGATAGTTCTTCATTGGTTTTGTTTCTTCAGTGAACCTAACTTACTGGTTATCAGTGTTCATTATGTGTCTGAGTCTAAAAATTGATTCTGATATAGCATAGAGTAGGGGGGTCGGCAAACTGTGGCTCAAGAGCCACATGTCGCTCGTTGGATACGTTCTGTCTCAAAAGTCTGCTGACCCCTGGAAGAGCCAATCCTGTCCCTCATAACAATTTAAAAATTATTTGAAAGCTATAAACATATTTTTACATAATCACCATTATGTGAATAATATCCTTTAAAAATTTTATAAATGAAACTATGATAGTTTTATTTTCATTTTCAATTTTACTTCAGAGCCGGCGGCTCGTGAGCCGCAGTTTGCTGACCCCTGGTGGCTCTTCCATCTCAAAAATTTGCCGACCCCTGGCATAGAGCATTGCTACACAAAGTGTGGTCCATGAACTGGCAGCATTGGCATTACCTGGAAGATTGTTAGAACCTCAGCCCTAACACCTGCTGAATCAGAGTCTGAATTTTAACAAGCTCCCCAGGTGATTTACATGTATGTTAAAGTTTAAACCATTGTAGTTAAAAGAAGCTCTTCTTTACTTCCTGTCTATCACAGACTGATATGTATAATGTATATATGTATAATGTATAATTAAAATAAATTGCTAGAAAAATAAATCTTTTTAAAAAGTAAAGACATGCAAAGAACCAGCCAAACTTTTGTTGTTTGATTCAACAGGCAGACCATGTTGGAGTGAGAAATAGCCATCCTGCCATCCCACCAGAAAAATATGATACAACTTATTTTCAAACACTACACAATAGGCAACACCACACTTTGATCCCTGAGAGAAAGAAAACAAACAAGATGAGACTTATTATCACCCAAGCTTTTTACCTAAAGGCATGGTACAGGAAAAGGGAACCCAAACAGAGCAGGACAGGCTCATGTAATTAAGGAGACAGACATCATAGTTCAGTGAGACTGGGGTGGCTTCACTTTGTAGAGCAAGAGTCCTGGAAAGGAGGTAGCTAGGAAGAGAAAGAGCACAAGAAATATCTTGAGTTTGTTGCTGAATTCTAAGCTGTTCATTAACTGTGGTTTAAATGGGAACTGCGTGATGCTGGGCAAAACTATCAGGGGCCTGGAAACTGAGGAAACCCTAAGTTCACAGAGGGCTGGGACACATTTCAGTTCCAGCCAACTAGAGAGAGATCTTTTATAGATTTCCCCCTCAAAGTCAGATATAAAATTTCAAGGTTAACATAGTAGAAATTAAGAAAAGAAATCTTAAAAAAATGTAAAAGGCAGGTTTCTTTAATGCTAGTCCAGGAGTAATTTTATTTTAACAAAATGAAACCATAAGAAATTATTATTCAAGTTTAGCTCGAACAATAGGAGAAAATAATTACCAATCAGAGAGACTAAAATGGAATTTGTATTAGAAGGATTTGAAACAGAAAGAGAACATATGACCTTTTAGCATATTCATGTCATCCTCTATTAACTACAATTTTTATCCAAAAACCTGGGAAAACCTGGACAATGTAATAAGTATGGAAGGGGTCTTTTACACCAAGTAACTGTTACCTGTGATTGTTTGAAGTGATCTCCTTCAGTTCTTTAATTGACCTGGGTGTGACCAGGGACCAGAAAAACCTAGTCACTAGGATGGTGAAAAGCCTGGCTACGATAGAATCTCAGGTATGCCTGCTTTAAGCACATGAAAATGCTCTCTAAGTTAAAACTTTAAATATCAGGAAATCAATTTATATGAGTAAGTCACAAG